>NW_017806271.1:699-1640 GCF_001891065.2 Hippocampus comes | reverse complement strand
GTTCACCTCCTGAACCAATCAGAATTCGGGATGCCATTGACGTCACTGAGCCTTTTTTTCCCCCCCATTGCCAGAATACGTTTTCGGTCCGATTTTAAATGAAATCGCCTACGTCGTCTTGCGTACGTTGCTGAAACGACAGCAACTGTGTTTGTGTGTGTTCGAGGATTTCAAATGAGATGAAAAACAGTGTTTGTGGGATTCTTGCTGAAACAGCGACATACTCCTGGTAGTGAGGGGTAATTGCAACAAGGAAGCGCTCCTTTGCTTTTCTCTGAAATCACGTGCCCCTGCTGCGCGGACCCATTGGCATCCGATTTCCATGACGTCACACCAGTTGCTACACGTATGTCAACGTCGCCGACATATTGAATGTGGAAAAGTGGAGCACCGAGTGAAGCGTTCTGACGTGATTAGGCTGAATTGTGCCTGTCCAAATCACTTCTTCCCTCAAATATAACACTCACACTTTGAAAGCATAACTGTGACACAGTTATGCCTTCCTTTTTCTATGTAGTCGCTGCAGTGATGCCTTAAGATACGAGTGACTCAATGTTGGGGGATACATATAATATTTGTTGTTATTTCATTCTTTCCCACCTAAGTATAATTCATTATTTTCGTTCAACCATCTCATTATTTATCAACTCATGCCAATATCACAAAAATACGTTTGCAAAAACCCTATCATGTAATTGCAACAAGGAAGCGCTCCTTGGGTGTTTATTAAAAAAAAAAAAAATTAATCAAGGGCTTCGCACAGCTTCCCAGTAAGTATCAAGGCTTTGGGAATTATTTCAATATGACAAATCACCACTAGATGGCAGGTGTGGCTTGATCAGATCTTAGTCCACACATAGTGTGTTCGTGTGCGTGTGCGTGTGTGTGTGTGTGTGTGTGTGTGTGTGTGTGTGTGTGTGTGTGTGTGTGTGTAATCAAAC
>NW_017806271.1:0-676 GCF_001891065.2 Hippocampus comes | reverse complement strand
AGTGTGTGTGTGTGTGTGTGTGTGTGTGTGTGTGTGTGTGTGTGTGTGTGCGTGTGTGTGTGTGTGTGAAATCAAACAGAAACCTGTCGCTTTGCATACAGCCTGCTTTCAAAAACAAAGTGAATCTTCTAAGAACAGTTCAACTATATTTCACAGTCCAACACATTTTCATTTAATATTTCATTCAAAGACATTCAATGAGTCAACAGCTTGATGAAGAAAAAAAGAAGACATTTTCATGCAGCAACCCTGGTGGTTTTATACAATCCAACACAACACTAAGATCAGTGATGTGTTCCTCGAGCCGGTCCTTGGCCTCGAGGACCGGCTCGAGGAACGAAGGTCGGTCCTTGGTCCTTGGCCTTGGGAGTCAAATCCTTGGCTTTGGCCTTGGGTTGCCGGTCCTCGGGCACAATGATGGATTAGATTGGGTTGCCGGTCCTCGGACACAATGAGGAATTAGATCCTCGAATCCCTTGCCAACAGGTATAAAATGGGGCGAGAATGGCTAAAACCACGAAGGAATCAAATAAATTCCATCCAGTGATACACAAATAGTCAGATTAAGCTGGTGCTTTAATAGAGGCGGGTCTGCCACTGACAGGCGACAGTTAGCGCAACGAATAAAGTGCGGCATCACCGTTTGTTTCAATCACGGTTTGTTCCGTTCGCGATC
>NW_017806268.1:1885-2492 GCF_001891065.2 Hippocampus comes | reverse complement strand
TGGTTCGTAGGGGGTTTTGTTATCCTTATTGACCACCTTCTGGACAATAAGTGCTTGTCCCTTGGGACCTCGGACACCTTTGCGGGCGAACTCTTCTTCTTTTGCCCAGATCAAGGGCCAACATTTACGATTGTTTTCCACAATCCACACTGCAAGTGCCTCCGTTGAGACGGGAACATACAGCATATCACGTTGCTTTTTGTGGTGATGGGTTGACATGAGCCCATAATATCGCTTGTCATCGTCCCAATCTTTACCGGCAACTTTGGGGATGACCTCATCCCACCACCAGCTAAACAGTTCCATCATACCGGTGTGGTCAGGGGCAAAGCTCCGCTTGAGAATGCCCTCGAGCGCATCTGGAGGGGGCAATCGACGGCCCTGACCACTGTATTTCGACTTAAAAAGTTTGCGCAGTTGCTGTGTGCATTCACTGCGCCTGGTGTTCAGGCAGCTTGCGACCATTTGCTTGTAATTTGAAATCCATAAGGCCTTGAACTCTTTCTTTTCGGCGTCAGTTCCGTGGGACAGTTGGTAGTAATTGGAATGCTCCAGCACTTGTGCAGCGGCAAGATCCTCTGCACCTTCGAAGCGAATGAACTTTGTT
>NW_017806268.1:0-668 GCF_001891065.2 Hippocampus comes | reverse complement strand
CCGACACTGCCTAGTCCCCCATATGATATACCGTTATTACCGGGAGGAAGCTCCAAAAGATCCACAAATCCCCATAATTTATTGGGTAGTTCACCGTAATCACGTCCCCAATCCACCACCACCCAATCACGCCAAAAAGAACCACGAAAGTTGAAATCGGCCCTGAAAATTACACCATCACGGGTGTATCTGGACTTAATTGCCAGATTTCCACAGTGTTCCGCCGTGACGTGCTGCAAACCAACACAAAAATCAATGAAGTCCTGTTCGCAAGGGATTACGGGGTATTTTCCGTTAACTTTGGCCATGCAAAACATAACATTAGTACCATCATTTAGCGTTTTCACGCCAAAATGTTTACCATCGATGCGGGTATTTACAGGTTGTTCGGCACTTTCGTCAATACTTAAATCATCTGATTCTGACGTCATTTGGCCCTGATGCGAATTATTTTGGCCCTGACCAATAGTGTAGGACCAATTGTAGTAGTCAAATAGGGCATCGCCGTCCATTTCGGCCCCTGCCAGACCCAAAAGTTCCACCTCTTCACACCGGTGATGCACCTGCTCTTCAAATTTTGCTTTATTTTTTTGGGTCAACTTTGCCGCTGTTTTGTTTACAGAATGATGTTGTTCTTTGCTCCCAGTATCATACTCCAATGGGACACC
>NW_017806267.1:0-791 GCF_001891065.2 Hippocampus comes | reverse complement strand
CACTTTCTAATTGAGGCCACTTTCATCTTTGTCTAGAGGAAATCAAGACCTGAATGCCACTGAATATCTTGAATTTCAATGAAAAGAAGACAGAAGTAATGGTGTTTGGTCCCAGTGGCCCTTGGACTGAACATCCCGTCCTGCTGACTTGGGCCCCCTGGCTCCTTAGCTTAAGCCAACAGTCTTGAACTTGAGTCTTAAACTGGACAAGTGATTTTAAATTGGACTGGCAAATTGGTGCTGTTGTTAAATCCAGCTTCTTTCATCTTAGGGCGCTAGCTAAAGTAAAGCCTCTCCTTTCTCAAGACAACTTTGAAACAGTATTTCATGCCTTCTTCACAGCTCGGCTGGGTTACTGTCATGCACTTGTTTGGAGCGAGCCAATCCTCCATTAAGTGTTTCCAGTTGGTCCAGAATGCTGCTGTTTGCCTCTTGACTGGTACTCATAAGAGGGAGCATATAACTCCTACTCTGACATCCCTTCACTGGCTCCCTATGCGTTTTAGAGTTCTTATTAAGATCCTATTTTTTGTTTTCAAATCTGTAAATGGCCCCACCCGCCCGACCTTACCTCTCTGAGCTCCTCTACCCCTACGCACCTGCACGATGTATGAGGTCTGCAGGACAGGCACTATTCGAGGTACCGAGAACTCAGTGGTGACTCAGAGGGTATCGGGCCTTTTCCATTGCTGGTCCTTCTCTTTTAGAATGACCTCCCGCTGAGCGTCAGGCAAGCCCCTTCGCTGTTTAAAACTTGTCATTTTAATTCTTTGGCTTTTGATTCAGCATGA
>NW_017806264.1:9794-10377 GCF_001891065.2 Hippocampus comes | reverse complement strand
CGATTCATCCCGTGCGTTACTTTGCCCCCACGTTTTGAGTGGGTGAACGAAATGGACGACCTTCAGAAGGATTCCCTTTTTCTCTGAACCAAACCAGACATTTTTCTATTCCAAATAAAAGCATACAGTTTGTATTCAAGAGGAAAGTTGCATTTTGTGTGCAGAACAACACCGCGCAGAAAATAATCATCTCGAGTGAACAATTCCGTTGAGTCGAAGCGACCGCGTGAAGGTCGCCTTCGGCAACATTGCAGCTCTCGTTAGGCCGTTTATCCCTGAAACCGAACCAACGTGCGCAATTATTTCATATCCATCAAGTGAGCGCCTTTCTCCAAATCAATCATACGGTGGGGGAACGCCGTCGCCGCACACAAACCCAAACACACACCTTTATTTCCTGACGTACTCCAGCCCGTGATCGCCACGAAAGTCGTAGTTGTCGTGGTGGGGCAGCGAGGGCCAGTCCGGTCGGTACGTGGTGGTGCTGTACACAAAGGCCTCGGCGACGCCCCCCGCCGCCGTCCTCTGCCCGTCGTCCGCCCGCCCCAGCCCCTCCTTCCACGTCAGCCGCAGCGGAGTTCGC
>NW_017806264.1:0-2740 GCF_001891065.2 Hippocampus comes | reverse complement strand
CCACGGCTCAGGATCCTCGATGCGGCCCTGTCCCACTTCACGCAGGCCTCCTCCTCGTTCACGTCGAGCTGCGATCACGTGCTTCACACGCTCAGCAGTTTGGCCTTGTAAGTATGGGCGTCCTCAAACCGGGCGCCGTTCTCTCCGTCAAAACCCGTTGCTCCCGCGCGGACTTTGCCTTCCCAACTGAAGACGCTGCGCAGGAACCTCTGAGGTGCTCTGCCATCACAAATGGAGGCTCTCACCCTCACCTTGTTTGTTTGTTTGTTGTCAGGTCTGTAAAAGATTTCACAAAGGAAATGTGTGGATTAGTCTGTTTCAGTCGGGATTGGGAAAACCTTTTAACATTTTGTTCTTCTTTGACAAGCCCCCAGAAAACAAAACAAAAAAAAAAAAAGTCCGTCTTCACGGCAAAATGCGAAGGCGCTTTGCTTTGCAGACGCACCTGATCCGAGCTCACTTTTGAAGATTCTTAAAAACCACAAACGACAAAACGCTCTGACCTTTTGACATGAGTAGAAGAGGGGCACAGTTGCAGGCTGCTCTATTTTCCTTAATTGGGTTGAATTTGTAGTGTGCAACTTCAGGCCTCTTCAACTTGGGTGATATCCAGATTCCTCCCAAAAGGTACAAATTCTGAGTTGACCTTTTCTTTGACTCGTGTCTGTTTTTTTTTTTTTTTCTTTTGTCTTCACACAGGAGTGTTTTTGAGTTGCTGCTTTTCTTTGATGAGCGAGATTTCCACGAAGAGCCATTGAAACACTTCTCAGTAAAATTCCAGGTGAATAGTCCATATACCATATGTGGATATTTTGGACTGAAATTTTAACGCACACACGAAATTGAAAAATGCCATTCCTTTTGTTTACTGTAGACCGAAAACATTTTGGTTTGACGTCGAGGGATACGTGAGACAAATTTCGATTCGACGTTGATCTTTTTGACCGGAACAGGTAGCCCCTTTGGGAATCTGTTGAGAAAAAGTCTTGTTTCTGCGGAGAACAACCATTCCAGGTTGTTCTACGCGCTACAAAAGTGGATTTTGTAGCGCGCCAAGTGCAGAAACGACACGACGGTTGCTCGCGCGTACCGTTTGAAAATGCTTCTCCTGCCGCTGCAGATTCCCAATTTTTGACAATGCCATCGGCGCATTGCGGATGAAACAAACGTTGTCAACTCAAGTGTATTTCTCGAGCACTTTAAGACAACCACGGCTGCATCCAAAGAGCAAATCTCATTAAACAATTTGTCAGTTTGAAATGTTGATCTCTCGTCTCCCTCATCCATTCGGTCGACAGCAAAACGTCAAGATTTCGTAGGCGTCGCAGTTTTGGTTCTATTGGAGGGCTTGAAACGTTTTGAATGTCAACTTCACGTCACCTCTGTTGTCATCACACTGAACATGACGGTGAACAGTTAACAGATAAAACATTAACCTCTTGTCTTTTTTTTTTTTTTTTAGGAATGTTTTTCTGCCCTTTTAAGGCATCAGAATGTTCCCTTAGTTCAGGTTGAGCCTTTGCTTGGTGCGGGAGGCGCTTGGGCCAATACAACCTTAAAGGAAATCCTCAGCGAATCCAATTTACCTCAGAATGAAGGTCAGTGATACTTGCCGCCCGTTTGCTTTCTTCGTGTTGATCAAATGCTTATTTTGCTGATACGAAATGCAATTTTTTGTTTAGTTATTTATTTTGCGCCACCATGCATTGCATGCATGGCTTTGGATCTTACATTTACTTGATCAAATTTTGCTCACTCTCAAAATCACTGATGTCCAAATAAAAAGAGCCCATTAAGCAGGAATACAGTTAATGATCCCCTTTACCTAAATATATTCGTAGCAAAGAATCGGCGCGTGTGTATATAACTGGGCAACCTTGTTTTGCTTTTGCTCTTTCTCAGTGGACAGGTTCCTCAGCTCCGAGTTGCCAGTGTTCTTGGAGCTGCGGGTGCGCTACCTGATATCCTGCCAGCGCGTCAGTGAGGCTTTAGCCCTGGCAAAGTGTTGCGTTCGGCATCCGTCGGCAGGGAAACACTTGTTCTTCCTCCAGGTCTACCTCACGTGGCTTTACAAGACGCAATACAATCAGCTGCTTCAAGAAGTAGGTGGCAAGGGGGCGGGGCAGTTGGCCGTGAACTCATTGAATGCCACAACGTAAAAATATGCTTGCAAAAACCTGATTGTTCAGTGCCAAAACGTATACATACACTTTGGGTGTTTTTTTTTTTTTAATTGAAAAAATGTTTTAATAACAATAATAATAATAAAGGGCTTCACGCACCCCCTCGGTCAGTATCAAGGCTGCGGGAATGGTTTCAGTATGATAAACTACCACTAGATGGCAGAAGTGGCTTTGATCAGATCTCAGTCCACACACAGTATGAGCAGTTATGAGTGTTGAATGGCGATCCTACGTCACAAGGTGGCGTGCGGAAGCAGTGTCGCGGTGAGAAATACCGGCAGCTCGCTCTACAACAGAACTTTTTCAAATCCCCAAAAGATGACCAAAGTCCCATTGTCATCCTACCAACACATGCACACACAAAGTTCATGCAAAGTTCGTCCGTAGGTTGTGCATCAGTGCAGCGTTGATCTTGCAATAAATTGTACTTTTTATTGCTGATGAAAAAAAGAGGGCGAAAGCTTTCTCCTTACAAAGCTCGAGAACTCAATTTTTTCTGCAGGCTTTCAAAATGGGTCAACATGGCCCAAAATGGTCGGCACCGGCTGTCCCAATTT
>NW_017806263.1:2104-2639 GCF_001891065.2 Hippocampus comes | reverse complement strand
GCACTTTCAAAGATTGTGGATGAAGTTGAAACACCTCTTTCGCAATCTGTTTCCTTTAAGGTGGTTTCACTCAACAATACTGTTCTTCCCGCAGATGATCGAGAGGCCTTGGCACAATTTCAACAAGAAGTCAATGAACTTTCAGGAAAAGTGGGTAGCGTTCAAAATTCACTTTCAGAACTTTCTGACGAACTGCGATACATGAAAGAAGCCATCAAGCGTACCCCGACCCGGCACATCGAATTGATGAGGGACTGGAAAGCGTTGGATTCGGAAATTTCAGAAATACAAAAGAAAATCGGTTGGGATGACATTGCTTCACGTTTGGACATCGACAAGCCCCCCACAATAGGAAACCGCGTCGGATATTTGAATTATGAGCAAGGACACTCAACCGGGGCACCAACGGAAACGCACAAAAGCACATTTGCCATTGCCAAAGAAGAATTTGCTCCCGTCTATGCAAAATCAAAGAATTTGGTGAACAACAAATTCGATGCATTCCGTAAAAAATTAAAGGAATTCGGGGCGCCCT
>NW_017806263.1:1782-2073 GCF_001891065.2 Hippocampus comes | reverse complement strand
TGTTGTGTTGAGTTATTGAATGCTGGGTACGGATCTCAAATGCATACTAACGGTCGTGTGTATGGCTTGTTGCGGGATGACATGTGGGTGTTATTGCGCCGTAACCGAAAGATAGCAAATTGCAATGAATTCCTAATCGGAATTCAGCCGCAATGAGCTATACACGTTGTTGTGCTTTCGTTATCATTACAAATTTCTTGATTTCATTTCTTTATCTAAAAGCCTCATCAATTTATTGTATTCAAGTTCTATTTCGTTATAAATAGATTGTTGAATCCATAATTCACCTAT
>NW_017806263.1:0-442 GCF_001891065.2 Hippocampus comes | reverse complement strand
GTTCGATGCGAATGGACATTCTCTTCTCTACTACCGAGAGGAGTACGAGCGTATGAAATCGAAACGGCAACCCCCAAGGGAAGCAGGATGAGGGCCAAGCGCCCGAGCACGGTAGAACCACTGTTCGGTACCCTGATCCAGCACATGGGCCTAAGAAAGATAAATACCATCGGTCTGGCGCAGGTGTTCGATGCGAATGGACATTCTCTTCTCTACTACCGAGAGGAGTACGAGCGTATGAAATCGAAACGGCAACCCCCAAGGGAAGCAGGATGAGGGCCAAGCGCCCGAGCACGGTAGAACCACTGTTCGGTACCCTGATCCAGCACATGGGCCTAAGAAAGATAAATACCATCGGTCTGGCGCAGGCCAATAAGGTGATGCATATGGCCGCGATTGCCCATAACCTGAAGAAGTACTTGAAATTTGACGGAAAACGGGC
>NW_017806261.1:1913-2504 GCF_001891065.2 Hippocampus comes | reverse complement strand
TTTTATTTTCTAACTAAGTGTACTGTTCGAGAAGATTCCTTCTGAGAAAAAAGGCTGTCCACGCCAATGGTAACAGCCTTTTTCCGAAATCAAACCAACTCAAATAATGACTAAACATTTAATAAAGATTCTCTAATTTGTTGTTCCATCCCTCCTTGGGTCTGCCGCTGCGTTCCATACACCATTTTTGAACTCCACGGCATGGACGCCACCGAAATAGGCATTGCTCCCCTTAAGGGTTAAATCATAATCGGGAAAGGCAATTTTGAACCCTTTGGCGCGTAATTCCCTTAGCCATTCCGCATCCAATTGTTCATCCTCCAAGTATACCCTATTTTGAATGGCATGTATTCTTGGATAAGTGATGATGTCCGTTATGCTATCGTCACTGTCCACCCAATATTGTATGAGCTGAGCAATGGTGGAAACAATTCGCTTGCTTCCAGGTGTTCCAATGACCAAGACATTTCGCCCATCTTTTCGTACCAAGCTCGGACTCATGGACGAGGGCACAAGGGTATTGGGTTCCAAAGATTTTCCCAATCCGAAACCCAATAGTGACCGGACATAACTATTATAGAAAAAACCCAA
>NW_017806261.1:0-497 GCF_001891065.2 Hippocampus comes | reverse complement strand
CAGTATCCGTGGTAACATCCGTCATCGCTAGACCCACAGCCTGGAGCGCATCACTGACATTGATTTCCAAAGTGTTCGGAAATGAGGTCAAAGTGATAAAATCATTGACCGTAACATCATTGTAAATCAGGGCAAGTGAATAATTTGTCGCATTGTTATTAGGATCGATGACGCCTTCAGATACTCTTGCCGTGTCCAGCTCGAGAAGGCTGAATTCCAAAGTTGGGGTGTTCACAAATTGGATGAATCCCCCTCTAAAGGCAATGTCCTCCAACAGGTTATTGTCTTCTTCGGAACATCCCACGAGCAACAAGAAACAAACAGTTAATTTTAAAACTCTTTTCATTTTTGTTGTGTTTTTAAGTTAGTTAATAAATCCAGCTGGGTTTGTGTCCCAAAACACTTGTACTGTATTCAGTTTTTGTGTCAACGATGTATTGGTAATAACCGCTTCATTGGGATAAGGGAAACTCCTTGGAAATTCGGGGTTGTCATTA
>NW_017806259.1:1990-2348 GCF_001891065.2 Hippocampus comes | reverse complement strand
ATTGCGACGATCGCGTCACCCACGACCGTCTCGCGGGCTTCACAGAGAGCGATGAGCCCATATGTGAGACTTGTGCGGACGAGTACACATGTGACAGTCGGAGCGGCTATCTGGTCCCAAACGAGTATATTGTCAGGCTGTATAATAGAGACGAATGGGTTGATAGCCGCGACGACGACGTTTATGAGTCCGATGGCGGTGACTTTTTCATCGTGGCAGACTAAAACTGCTAACACCCCTTGATTGTCCGGCCCTGGCCTAGCGGCTGGGGTCGGATTTTGACCCTAACCCCTGAAAGGACACCCCCATGACGTTACCACCGATCCGTAACTTGACGCCCAGTGATATGATCCCTTAC
>NW_017806259.1:0-241 GCF_001891065.2 Hippocampus comes | reverse complement strand
CCCTGCCGGGACGTAAAGGTCCGGGCAGGCCTTGGGTAGGGGTCGAAGATGAGAGCGAGCGTACGACCGGCCCTAAAAGTGTAAACGATCCAAGCTCCGAGCGGGTGAGAGGCCCGCATTTTACAGGAATTTACCATGCCAGATAGGCTGATAAACAAGCGGAATGGCGACGGCAGCTACACGCTTACGTGTGGCTCGCGGACCGCCCGAATGTACAAAGGCCCCCAAGGGGGGACCGCCG
>NW_017806258.1:0-1303 GCF_001891065.2 Hippocampus comes | reverse complement strand
GCCGTTGCCCTCCGGTAAGTACGAAAATGTCCAACATATCGCTCATTCCATCTTTTGCTCGAAAGTTGATGTGCTACAATGCACAAATAAAAAAAAGTAGAAATGTGTCAAATGATGTCGAAAAATGTTTATTGTGTGTGTGGGATTTCGAAGACATCCTGGTGTGTGCATTGTAGTGACTGATGCACACTTTTGTTTTCCACACAAGTACAAATATGTCATGTTTTTGTGTCATTTTTAAGACCATTGAAGAATAGGATTGATATTTTTCAGCAGAATTAAGGCTTTCCTTTTTGTGACTGATGCGTACAATGCAAAGCAAGTTGAATTTCATTGTCGATTGTGTGTGTGACATTTCGAAGACCTTCACACACACAAAAGTGCAACGTGATTTTTTTTTTTAAAAAAAAGGAGAATTGTGGTCTTCCTTTTGGAAAATTTGACTTTTTGAAGACGAGCCTTATGAGAGTGGCGAATGGGATTTCACTGCTTGTTATCATGCATACGCACGCTCGTGTGGTGTGAGCTTTGGCATTTGCCATCCTTTTGATTAGCGTAACAAGAGAGCTGATAAATAGCCTCTGTTAGCAGGCTGAAATTTGACTAAGTACTTCCCAAATCCGTACGATGTGTTCGCATGAATGCAGATGGTTGCCGGAGGCTTCAGATGACTTTTCCGGCTACAGGTAGGTCGATAAAAATATCAGTCTTGACGGCTGACACCAACGCATCTGCAGTGAGCCAGCATCACCATTTCATTCTGACTTGTATGGATGGATGGATGGATGGATGGATGGATGACTGCAACCATGTATTTCCAATCTTCTCTGAGACACTGAGTCTTTTATTTGGTTGTTTTTTTTTTTTTGTTTAGCTTGTGTATCTAATTTTGTGAACTGTGAGTGTGTATTGTACATATGTGGGGTGTACCTGCAGATTTTACACGAATACAAATTAGTATAAAAGTAAAACATTCTTTTTCATGATCAAATGGATTTCATAATAACGCCTCACATTTGATTACAAATATCGTGACGTCATATTTCCGCCACTGCTAAATATTCAATTCAATGGAAGTGGTCTGATAAAGGGTCTGAAATCTGAACCCCCCCAAACGATGTCAGGCACCCTATAGACTTGTGTGGCCAATAACAATTCAACAATATTCAGTTAGGCTCCATTTGATGTGAAACTATCTCTCAAGCCGCCGCCACCTCCTTTGGTTCATTTTGCCGTCATTTCGAGCCCATTTGTTTCTGGAGTATTACTCGAGGCTGATTTAATTGCAGCCCCATTCCCCCCC
>NW_017806256.1:0-869 GCF_001891065.2 Hippocampus comes | reverse complement strand
ATTGCAAATTAGACACACCGCAGAACCTGTTCTTTACACAAAGGCAAATCCTTCGGTCCATTCATCCTGAAGTGTACCATACTCATCATCTTTTTTTTTTCTTTTCGCCATCTTATTCATCGAAGGATTAGCTTTGAGCTAATGACCGAGCGGGCCGATTCAAAAGGGGGTGTTTACCTGTTTCCACAGCAACGGCCTACGTAGGCCGGTATCATCCAATTAAAATTGCTCCTGCAACTGCAGCCCGTAATAGGACATGAGCAGTGAAAAATTGATGGATGGATTAAACAAGCGAGAATATTTTGTTTTATCTGCGAGCCAGATGCAATCATCAAAAGAGCCACATCTGGCTCGTGAGCCATAGGTTCCCGACCTCTGATATAGACCAACATAGTAACTGAAGCATAATTTGTTTGTGCATTTTCTGCAGTATCTATTCAAAGCAATGAACTGTTATTGAATAATAAAAGAATCTAAATTTTACAATTGTTTAAAAAAAAAAATCTTTTTCATCAATTACATGAAAACAAAACAAACCGATTAATCGATTCTTTAAGAAAAATCCATCGGTGCAGCTCTAAAATTGAACTTTTTTTACACCAAATCCACATGATTGGAATCAGTATCGCCCACTAACACTTGCGGATGATCAGTATCGATATTAAATTCCATATCGGAACACCCCTATTCATGAAACTTTACTTTTATATCTTGGCAACATACTTCTGCCTGTTTGACCCTGTTAACCACAATTCCACTAAATCCAGAATTTAGCCCAATGGTGTATGCAAGTGTAGAAAAACATGAATATTGATCTGCTACTGTATACATTTCCAGATGTCTATAAATCATTGTTGTCCAGAAGATAA
>NW_017806254.1:543-908 GCF_001891065.2 Hippocampus comes | reverse complement strand
AATGTTGTCCAAGACAAAATAGTCATTTGTCCTTTATTGCATTTTTGCACCATGCTGATTTTGCTTTTCAGATAGATCAAGCCACAACAGCGCACGCCGCCGCCCATTGCTCCATGTCATGTTAAATGAAACACCCGTCAAAAGTGGATTTTCATCTTTTGTGAAGACCTCTTGAATTGGCTCGCCTTAAGATGATGTAGGTCGGCATCTATTCATTTACTCGGCTAGCTTTTTCACGTAGACGAACAAACATTCTGGCGCTATAACGTTCATGGATAAATTAGGTTGAAAGTTTCTTTTTTCCAGACAATGGTCTTTTTTTTTTTTTTTTTTTGGGGGTGCAGAGGAAAAGATTTACCAGGGGG
>NW_017806254.1:0-199 GCF_001891065.2 Hippocampus comes | reverse complement strand
TTCTCGGATCGCTTTCCACTCCACCGGTGATCGAAATGCTGCCGGTTGCTTTCGCTCTCCCACTGACGCTTTCTATTCAGGAGCTGAGAATAAGTTCAGCTCTCAACAATGTATCCGAGCCGGTGCGCTAAATTGAAGGAGGCCGGTCAAGTGGTTCGGCAGACGAGAGGCCTTTGATGAAGCGTGTCGAGGACCTTCC
>NW_017806253.1:0-681 GCF_001891065.2 Hippocampus comes | reverse complement strand
TTTTACTTTAATTCTTTGTCATTTGTGTGTGCGTGTGAGTGTGTGTGTGTATGTGTGTGGGCGGGTGGGGAGTGGAGGGGGCCGGGGGGTTGTCATCGTGCCAATCATATTTTTATTTAAATGCATCTAAAACCAAATCGAAATGGTAACAATGTTCTTTAAATGTGTAATTCTATATTTCAGAATTTTTTATATTTTCTGACATGTTATTTTTATGAATTGACTTTCCAGTGTCAGGACCTCGTGAAGTGCTGTACACAACAGATTCAGTATGCAAATGCAAGTGATTACCTGAGTTGCGAAATGCCCAGCTGGACAGTTGTCGTCCAATCAGGTGGCTTCTCGCATTCTTTTTATTCTGAAAGGGTGGAAAAAAAATAGAATAGAATAGAGATGAAGAATGAAACAAAACATTTTATTCAACGGCGCGGGGACATAAGCACATTCAAAAGCACACATTGAAAATCCTGACGGCCATTTGCATTTGGAATTTCCTTTGGGTGTTCCTGATGACACCAGAGGAATGTTGCCATTTAAACACATTTCCCATGTCGGCTGTCTGTCTGCCAGCAAATTAATGTATTGATTGAGGATTTTTTTAGTAAATTCATCTGCCAATCATCTCTATGGCCGAACTGAATCTGAGTGAGTGAGTGTGTGGGGGGTGATTGATGTATGCAA
>NW_017806252.1:0-852 GCF_001891065.2 Hippocampus comes | reverse complement strand
AAAATTTTTCATGGAGGAGAATGTTCCATCTCAGTTGCTCCGACCACAACTGAACAGAGTTTAAGGAGCTCTCGCAGGACTCGTTAACATGGTCTCCTTCATTAAAGATCCGTCTTTCTGTTCAGGTCTCTAACGAGCCATTGCCTGACCTTGAGTTGTTTTTTTTTTTTTTTTTTCTTTGACAGCATGGGCTAACAAGCCAGCTCAAAGCATCCTGTCAACATATGGAGGGGCCGTCCAGGCATCTTGGATCAGGACGGAAACTCCACAGGACGAGCTGGAGTGACTCCAGATGGAAGCGACTCGCTGTAATTAAAACACATTAACAGTTTGCTGGTCCCAACTGTGAAATTTCCCCACGTGCGCTTCTTTGACAAATATTTAAAAAAAAATCAACTTTGGTTGTGTTGTGCTCAATGGAGAAGCTAAGAAGACGATGGCGCGTCAAGTACTTTCAAAACGCATGATGAAACTATTTACGCAGCCTTAAAGTCGGCCACATTTTTATGTGCGTTCTGTTTCGTTCTTCCCTCTGGTCGTCTCAGTCAACATCGACGGTTCTCGCTTACACAGAACAAACACTTCGGGCTCCGGTTGGTTGGCTGAAGCTGCGGCGCTTTGCGTAATTCCGTCAGATCCGCACAAAATGGTGCCAACAGAACGGAGCCTCCCGAGATGAGACAACAGCTACTGCCCAACCTTGACACATTAAGGCATATGTGCACGTGCCACAGTAAAGCAGACGCGTATGGGCGGTTTTCGGAAACTTTGTACATGAGAGGCCTAAAATAAACGTGTTCAAAACGAGCTAGAAATGAAATTCTATCAAACTGTTGAATGTTGTGGTCGACT
>NW_017806251.1:325-805 GCF_001891065.2 Hippocampus comes | reverse complement strand
TGAGTCCACGATAGTCCACACACGGCCGCAACGACTTCTTCTTCTCAATAAAGAAAAATCCAGCACCCATCGGTGATCGTGATGGTCTGATAAGACCTGCAGCGAGCGAGCTATTGATGTACTCCCGCAACGCCTCTTGTTCAGGATGAGAAACCTGATATAGCTGGGGGCTCGGCAGCGGGGCATCTGCCTGCAGGTCGATGGCACAGTTGTAGGGACGGTGCGGTGGCAAGGACTGGGCGCGGTCTTTGCTAAAAACCTGTTGTAAATCATGATAACAACTAGATACTCCGTCTAGGCCGGGGATCTGCAACACGCGGCTCCAGAGCCGCATGTGGCACTTTAGCAACATCTAGTGGCTCCCTTGAGCTTTATAAACATTTTTGAAAATGGAAAAAGATTTTGATAGTAGGCTAATATAGCTCAAATAGATATAGATACATGTTGCAGCTCCGAAAAAGGAGAGCTGTGGTGTTGGTT
>NW_017806251.1:0-132 GCF_001891065.2 Hippocampus comes | reverse complement strand
CAAGCGAGGAAATCACAAAATAAATTCTATGGGGGCGTTGGTGAGTGTTTCCTTCATTGTAAGTTTGATAGAAGGCTTTTATTTTATTTTTTTTGCGGCTGCAGATAGATTTGTTTTTTGTTTTTTTTTTTT
>NW_017806250.1:0-1705 GCF_001891065.2 Hippocampus comes | reverse complement strand
GGGGGGGGGGATATCCCAAAGAGTCTGCATGGAAGTCGCAATGGGATCGCTGATCCGCTCCAAAAGTGTGCGCCGTTCTACAGGCGCTTTGAGCTTGTGAAACACTTTTTCCGCGGTTCTTGAGGACTAGCACTGCCTGTTAGCGACATACACTGCCGTCTCTATTTGGGTGACGCATAACCCCCCCTCCCCCTCCATGCGCGCGCTTTTATTAGGCTTTCATCTGTGAAAAGTGTCGGGTTTACTCACTTCCCGCAAAGTTGCGTCGCTCGACAAAAGATGAAGACATTCTTGGGGTCGCGTGCTATGCTGCCATGAGAGTTTGCGAAGCGAGGAAACGCCGTCACCTCGGCGCAGCACGGTGATGCGTCTACCGAAGGACGCGATGCGATTGATGGACGTGCGCAATCAAGATGAATTCTCTTATCGGTGGGTCGAGCGGCGTACCACACGGCGCCTGCTACGGCCCGATTGCGAATCGGAGATGAGCTCATTGCCGTCCGGACGGCGTCGACGCAAATATCGGAGAGGAGATACTGGATGATATTAAAAAGTTTGCATTTCAATTTGGCAACGTTTCAAAAGACGACGGGGCACTCGAGGAAAAGACAATAGGGAAGCAAGCCGACTGTGAACCATTAACCTAACGAACTAGCACCCGTCTCGGCTAACGACCGCCCGGAGCATCTGTGAGCGCTAATGTAGAATCTCCAAACTTACCCCCACCACTAAGATGGCATATTGATCGGGCCAATCAATGGGCCTAAAACGACCATGAGTGCATCTGGTCACCATAAAGGCGGCACTTCAAAACAGAGGACGGACGGCGGTAATAGTCGCTAAGCATCATTGTTCAATAAATGGAAGACCGGCGTGATGGGAGGAATGCCGACGGAAACAAAAACAAAATAGTCGTTGCGAAGACGACTTCATCGCCTTCTCCCTCGTTCGCCCGCCGGTCTGCTTCATTTCCCGCATTCCCGGCGTGTTGATGATGAATGCGGCGGTTAGCGCGGCGTCCTCTCCTCCATCAACTCTCTGTCTCCTCCCTCTCTTCATCCACTCGCCCTTCCCATTTGTTGTTCCGCTTTTACTGCCAAACGGTGATTTGTGTCAGCCACGCTCCGATACCGAGACCCAGTTTCCGCTCTGAAGCGTTGCCCTCAGTGCACATTAGCCGTGACGCCGCATTGATCCTCAACTTCATTCGCCGAGAGGACGGCGGGAAAGGATCGACGACACTTGGGGGAAGTAAACAAACAGATCTTTTGAAGCAAATTTCTCGAAACTACAGCCGAGGTGCTTTCTTGTCACGCCAATTCGGTTCGTTTCCCCTCCCCTTGAAAGCCCGCCTTGGACTCATCAAACATTCATAAGGCCCGGAATTTCCCCACTCCTCCAAATGGCATCCCTGGATTATCGTCCCATTTAAATGAAAATCTTAAAATGAACAAAAGTTGGAAGGGTGGTGAGATTGGAGCTTCTTCCCTGGGTAATTCCCGGTTATTAAATTGAGCTTTCTCGCCATCGGTGCGGGGGATTTTATTTATTATAATGAGCAGGTGGGGTGTAAGAATACCCCCTGCACTGTCGGTGGAGGCTTGAGGGCCGATTGATGCAAGGAAAGATGCAAGCAAAGAAAAAAAACCGTCAAGGAGTACTGGAAAAACAAAAAAAACCTTCAGATCAAATCCTGGAAAGATGC
>NW_017806249.1:691153-705317 GCF_001891065.2 Hippocampus comes | reverse complement strand
CCATCCGCGCTCACACTCACACCGCAAGACAATTTTGAGTGTTCCATTAACTTGCCCTGCATGTTTTTGGAATGTGGGAGGAAACCGGAGACTAGTGAACCTGTTAAAAAATTGCGTGACTTGTACTCCGCAAAATACGGTATTTATAATGAGCAGTCTTCAATATAATCTCACGTTTTACTCCTATCGTGCGTCACCAACACAAATATTGACTAAAATGAGAATGGCCAAGAGCAAAACGTATTTGTACACGACAGCATCTGTCCAATAAAACATTTCAATCCTCCCTCTACATGTAGTGGCGTCGGAGGATGATGTGAGAAAAAAGAAATGTCAGCGACAACGTACAGTGGCATGTTTTGCTACTTTCTCAACTATTTTTGAGCAATCTTAAAAGCTTTGATGGCTATCGACTAATAAAATCGCTCCGTTTTTTTTTTTTTTTTAATCACCACCCTCATTCGTGTTTTACATCTATTGACTTTATCAAAAGTCAACAAAAGCAATCAACCGGTCCAAAAAGAGAACCGCAGAAGAGTGTGTGCGTGTACACTTATTCCCGTCAACACATTAGTTGACGGGAATAAGAAACAGCGCAAGTGAATGTTGACGTATGCAAACACACATGCATGCAAATGACCTTTTATCATGCCCTCTCCCCCCAGCCCCCCCCCCCCCAAAAAAAACCATGGTGTCCATTTTCCCCCCCATTTTTTTCCCCTCATCGAACGATTAAGTTGATATCGTGACAGGTTTACGTCAAGACATTTTCACTGACCAAAATACTGCCCTGCACGCCTCGGAGCCGTGGCCGAATGTATTCCAACAAGTGCAGTGGGACATGGAAAGAGGCGTGACTCGAGCCTGTTTCAGCGAGAGTTAACTTAAGCTCTCGGTCGGTTACCGCAGTAACCGATTCGATGAAGCTCACCCGGTCGGTCGGGACCGGGTTTTTCTTAATGAGCCTCGAGTTTTTCTCTGTTCTCTTTCAGAGTCGCGCATTCGAGTTTATTTCCTCATTCATTGAGTCACCAGCCGAGTTTTGGCGTAGCCTGGTACTGCCGTCTGTCATTGAAAAAAATTAATTATGAACCAGTTAGTATAGGAGAGGCCCATTAGGCACAATAAGTGGAGTCAAACATGACTTGGCCTTTTGATCATGATCCCGGCAGGGGAAGAAGGTGCAGAGAATTGAATATTCATTGGCCAAGCCGCTTACTTACACAGTGTGATAGATCACTCGCAAGAACAAACAAACATGGACATGGATAGCACGTTACCTTTGTGTGCTAACCACAAAAATGAAGTGATTAAAAACGCAGACTTGGCTCCAAAGTGGATACTTGCCGCGAAAAGTGCTGTGGCTTGCGTTGACCTTAAAATATCTCCACAGGAGTGACAAGTGAGGTTGGATCGGTGTGTAGTATCGGTGCATTTTTTACGAGTACCGATACTTTAAATAAGTACATTATCAATGCATCCCTTGTAAGTACCAATCACAGATTACTGACCCCACCGTCGAAAACAGCCCAAATAGTGTGTATGCTACTGCTGCGCTTATCTGATCTTTGACCTTCTCCGTGTTCCCCAGAGTAAGATCAAAGATCAATAAAAACATGTGACTTCGAAATCAGTTCAATTGTTAGCCAGAGCAAATGGCCAACAAAACAACTTTTGTTCGAAGCGGGAGGAAACATCAATGCTAAGACCTTTAGCTCTACGTTGTACTGAGTGGACCTTCTATTGTAACACTGTGACATGTCAAATGCTTAATGCCACGAGGCAAATTATGACTGGCCCCAAAACAATTTCCAATTGTCACATACATGACAGATTCTACGTCGCTTTAGTTACTACAATATACCAAGGCATTGGCAGCGCATCATCAAGTGTAATTACCAAAGCTGTGACGCGTTAAATAACCCACACACGTATGAAGAAGGGCAGCCAAGTTGAATGACATGAAAATGTAAAGCGCTGGCCACTTAATTGGACTGTAGGGTCAATTCATCACCGAAGCATGCACTCATGTTGCAAGTACAGAATGTAAAATTGTCCAATTTTAAAGGACAACGAAGAGGAGAGGGGGCGGTCACGATGACGAAGGCATTATCGATGTATTGCTGTGCACTGAATTGCCGACATGATTAGATCAATGTACAGTATTCAGACATGACATGGGGCATTTTTTTTTGTGTGGCCTCAATGTGCAGGATGGGCCAAAGGTTCCATACATGGGAAAATGTAAAAAAAAAAAAAAAATTAGTGCGTTTCGTTTTTGTTCCAGACACGTCTGAAACATTAAAAAAAATGTCATGTTACTAAGGACATTGCGCATTGAAGTTTCTCACGAAGGTAGGCTCCATTTGTTTACGCAGGCGCTCAAAGGAATGACGTAGGAATGACAAAAGCCACAAAAGAGTTATTTCGTGCAAACGTTACATTTACTTGTTGGCCACAAATGAATCTCTTGTGCGTTTAGGTGCACGTTATTGATTTTCCCAGACTAACTACTGGACAGTGGTTACAAATTAGCATTTTATGCGCACGTTGCGTTGAAATTATCGCAATACTGATATACTGTATTTCATGCCTGGGGCTCAGGCACACAGTAGTATATCAATACAGTATTGGAATGAGTTTTGGAATCCGCTTCGCCGAACGAGTCTACTTGGAACGTAACAATAATTGCAACACAGAGGACCACATACTGTATACTCACCACGGTTACATATTGCAGTTTTCTCTCCGCCGTGCCTTTCCCGCAGAGCGCGTTCACCGCCAAAAGAAACAGAATTCGAGGGAGCATGACAAAGTCGGTATAGCTGAGCTTTACTTCGGCGAACTAAAGCAGCCTTAGCCAAGCAGCTCGCCGTTGGTCAGGTGACGTAACGGAGCCAAACACACCAACGCGCATGGATATTATTTACATAGAATACGCCTTAGAAGCCTGCTTGAATGCGAGAGCGTGTCTACCATATTAGATGTGTCAGATGACGAGTCTCGCTTTCGCGCACACAGTAATACAGTATAATATTTGCATCATAAGCACGTAGGCACCATCAAAAAAAGAATGCAATTTTGAATCTGATTATTACAAAGTGTTTGCACACGTGTGGATTTCAAGATACGTCATTTGAGTCACAGTGTTGTGGACCTCGCAACAACCACGCAAACGTCAGAAAAAGCAAGATCCTGAAATGACGATGTCACGTGAGTTTTCTGAATAAAGAGCGTCTACATTTAATCCTGAAATAGTGTCAGGTCAATTTGCCTTCGTTTTCGCATTTATGAAAAATGTCATTCTTTCAACCTGAAATTTGAGGACTTTTCATTAAGTGATCCAGAATACAAGTTTGGACTAAGCAGCTCAAATTAAAAGATTTCCCTTCGATAGCTTGCATCTTGTGTTCCCCACTGCTTCTACAGCCCTGTAGAATGGGGAAACAATTAAGCAACTAACATCAATAAAACTACAGTACAATAGTTACTGTAGCTATTATTTAGTTGAAGATGAAATATATTTATTGAGTTTTTTTTTTAGGTGGGGCGGGGGTCCGCCGTGTTCTTGTGCCTCACTATACCAAAACAATGGAAAGACATGATATTTTGGTTATTTATAGCAGAGTATGGTATAATTTTAATGGTCCGGCCGACTTGACATCTACCGAGGCCGTATGCGGCCCACAGTGTGAAATTGAGTTTGACACCCCTGCACGAACACCTCCATTCTGATATTTAAAACACATTTTTATGGAGAAAAATAAAGAACACAAACGAATAGCGAGATTCTTTAAAGATGGTAAACATCATTGTTGAATTGTGTTGCTTACTATCCGTTTCCAGGAGTAATAGATGTATATCTCTGCCAAATTCACAAATACATGTGGTTGAGACACCTGTGTTCGAATTCCTTGAAGTCTTATACACTTGCCAATTGTTTTTCTGGCGTCACTCTACAAATTGATGTCTCCGTCTGAAGGTTTCACACATAATGGTAACAATGCCCCTAAGGAGACGTGTATTTTGTTCTTTGAATAAGTTGAATATATCTTTCAATTCTGTTTATCGCAGTCTGTAGTGTAGGGATGCACCCGATAGTTTTTTTGAGGGGTGTGTGGGGGCAGAGTACAAATGTCAGTGATTACAATTGAATACTTGCAGGTACCGACTACCGATACTTGACTATGCCACTACGCTTTGCAGTTATGATAAAATGTAGTTTATTTCAAACAAATATTGTTCAAAAGAGAAGCATTTCGTCAACATGGGGCAAGTTTATTCCCCCCAAAATATGCGAAATTATGAACATTAATTCCAAAAAATGTAGGTTAATCATTAAGGGTGACATAATATTCGTGGAAAGAAGACAATTGTTAATTGTTTCTGTTTTAAGATGATATCTAATACAGTATTCTCTTTCGGGCGGTGGTGTCAAACATACGGCCCGCGGGCCGGAACCAGCCCCCAAGGAGGAGGTTCGATCAGGCCCGCAGGATATTTTAAAAGTGAAAAATTACACAAAAGATAACGGAATGAATATTTTTAATAAGCTGCAATTCATGATCATCCGGGGGAACACTGTTTTGATCAGCGTAGAAGACAACAGCAGTCTCAGTCGGTCACGGAGACAGACCCGACACAGCAGTAAAAGCCAGCTACCTAATTGCTAGCAAAATAGCAGTAGCATCAAAGCCGTATTACGACGGTGACTTTGTTCAACGATGCATGATGAAGGTGGCTGAACTTGTATGTCCCGAGAAGCGGCAAGCTTTTGCCAACAAAGGAAATACATGATATTTTGGTTATTTATAGCAGAGTATGGTATAATTTTAATGGTACGGCTCACTTGACGTCTACCGAGGCCGTATATGGCTGTCAAATGAGTTTGACACCCCTGCTTTAGGGTTCCTCGCTTAGGCAGTGGAGCTAAAAGGCCAGAAGATGGCATCATTTCTGCACATTGCCGGTTTCAGTACAGTACACTGAACCCTTTGACACATTTGCTGAAGTCATCCACCCTCCTCCCCTCTGATGTAAGGTTGTTTTGTCCAGCACTAGCGTTTATGACGCATGAAACGCAAAAACATAACTATTTACTCTTGTGAAGTGGCGTTTTTATAAACGTTTTGAACTATTCTACGCTTATTCGTCTTTTGGTTTGCATTAAAATGCCTGCAAATGCAGTCACTGATAAACCGATAAACCGCCTGCTGCCCGGTTGTGCGTTGCACTGAAACGAGATGAAAGAATCACTGGGTTAAAAATACACCACGACTATGCTTACATAACAATTGGGACGTCAGAGTTGTTTGTTTACAAGTGGTTAGTGGCACCATGCTAAATGCACACGAACAAGCCAGAGTTAATGTTGCAAATCCACACAAATCAATATCTCAAGAGAATTCTGCACATTTATAAATGTTTTTTCAGTGTAGGTAGCTATCACGTGGCAGACCTTGCACTGTTTTGATGAAGTCGATGTTTCAATGGCCGTCGACGGATCTTGTTTGTCTCCGGAATAAGAGGTAAGTACAAGGGGCGGGGCTTTCCATGTTTGAATTATCGAGAGAGCCAATAGGCTGCCGAGGAGCTGGAAGATGGACAGGCACGCCCCCCTATGACTCAGGGTTCTCCTGTGGTTTTAGAGCGGCGCGTCACATGTTGTTTTTCTCCACAACAAGATCAGTCCTACGCTTCTCTTGCCTGCGCCTTTTCTTTTATTTTTATTTTTACTTTGAAAACAGCGGACTCGCCTGCCATGGATTAAATGAACGTGGCGTCGTCATATCTTTGATTTGGCTTTTTCGAATTGAGCGCATTGACGTGCTCGGTGACAAGAGATGGCAAGTCCTCCGGGGGCGACGGGACACCTGTTATCTAATGGCGTCAATGGGGTAAAGAAGTGCGGCTACTTGAGGAAGCAGAAACACGGACACAGGCGCTTTTTCGTGCTGAGGGAGCCCGCCGACCGCTCGCCGGCCCGGCTGGAGTACTACGAGAGTGAGAAGAAATG
The DNA here is from genome assembly GCF_001891065.2 of Hippocampus comes. NCBI lineage: Eukaryota > Metazoa > Chordata > Actinopteri > Syngnathiformes > Syngnathidae > Hippocampus > Hippocampus comes. The sequence continues at coordinate 699,301 of NW_017806249.1, read as the reverse complement.
GCGGAACAAGGGCGCCGCCAAACGAGTGATAAGTTTGGACTCCTGCCTCTGCGTCAACAAGCGGGCGGACGCCAAACACAAACACCTGATCGCCCTCTACACCAAGGACGAGTACTTCGCCGTGGCCGCGGACAGCGAGCAGGATCAGGAGAACTGGTACGTGGTTCTGACCGATCTCCTCGCCGAAGGCAGGGTGTACGACAGCCCCGCTTCCACCTCCTCCCTCGTCGGCTTTGAAGAGGCCAACTATGGAATCGTGACCCCAGCGACGGCGGCGTACAAAGAGGTCTGGCAGGTCAATTTAAAATCCAAAGGTCTGGGTCAGGTGAAGAACCTCACGGGAGTTTATAGGCTTTGTTTGTCCAGCCGAACCATCAGTTTTGTGAAGCTGAACTCCGAGATGGCCGCGGTGTGTTTACAGCTCATGAACATCAGGAGATGCGGCCACTCGGACAGCTTCTTCTTCATCGAAGTCGGCCGATCGGCAGTCACCGGGGCCGGGGAGTTCTGGATGCAGGCTGAGGATTCCGTGGTGGCCCAGAACATCCACGAGACCATCTTGGAAGCCATGAAGGCCATGAAGGAGCTCTCCGAGTTCCGGCCCAGGAGCAAAAGCCAGTCAGCCAGCACCACCCCCATCTCCGTGCCCACAAGACGCAACCTCGGTAACTTGCCCCCAAGTCAGACGGGCCTGGTGAGGAGATCCAGAACAGCCAGCGCGGCCGCCACATCTCCAGTGAGGAAGTTTACATCCTGCAGGGTGAGAACCTCCAGCGAGGGCGACGGAAGCGTGCCGCGCCCCGTGTCCATGACAATGCCCGCGAACGGAAGAGCCGCCAGTCCGAATGCTGGCGCTCAACTCAGCAGGTCCAGCACTCTGAGCGATGGACGCACCTGCAGGATGCTTGAAGCGACCTCCAACCTGCATCAAAGCCTGTCCATGCCAAGTTCCCCTCCCGCCGCCCCCAGCCCCATCAGCATGTCACCCGGACAGGATCTCTCCACTCCCAACAAGGCCGGGCAAGCCTACAGTTGCAGCGGGTCCCTCGGCGACGCCGGCTTCTTGCTATGCGACGATTACAGCTGCAGTCCAGTTGAAGCGAAGTTCCCCCCCCTGACCCGCAGCGACACCCCCGACTCCCTGTCAAGCACCCCTTCCTCCCGTGACACGAGTGACCCTTGCGGCTACATGCTAATGCTGGCCGCAAAGTCCAGGGCGGGTGGCGAAGGGGCGGCGATGGATAAAGCTTACAGGAAGCGAACGCACTCCCTCACCACGCCACGTCAGCAGAAAGCAGCGGCGCCGCTGTCTTCCGCGTCCCTGGATGAGTACACCCTCATCCAGGCCCGTGACGGACACAACTCTCATTCGGCCTCACCTAAAGTCTGCTATCCGGAAGATTATGGCGACATCGAGATTGGCTCATCCAGAAGCTCGAGTAGTAACCTCGGCGACGACGGCTACATGCCCATGACGCCGGGCGTGGCGCCGCACTCCGGCAAAGTCGACAACTACGTGCCCATGAGCCCCATGTGCGTCTCGGCGCCAAAACAGATTGTGAACCCCAGAGTGCACCCTCATGGGGCGACCAGCCGGGGCTACAAAACCGGCTCCCCCTCCAGCATCTCACTGGAGGACAACGGCTACATGCGAATGTGGTGCGGCTCCAAGTCGTCTGTGGAGAGCCCAGACAGGCACGGGGAATACATGAACATGTCACCCGGTAATCCACCTGCACTCCAGACCCCCCCTGACTACTACATGGGTTTAATGGCGGGAGAAGCGACATCCGTGAGGCCGGCGTACCTGCCCGGCCACCTCTCACTCCCGGCTAAAGTCCAAACCTCCAAGAATGACGACAACAACCAGTATGTGTTGATGAGCCCACAAAGTTCGAGGCAGAGGGCGGCGGACACGGACTACTATTCGGTGATGCAACCTGCCGCAGCTCAGGACTCGCCGCTGAGCCCTCCAACCGCCTCCCCGGCGAGACACGGCCGACCCGCCAACCAGACCCACAGGGGGAGGCTCGGCAGGCCCAACAGGCTGTCCCTGGAAACGCTCAGGACCCTGCCGAGCATGCACGAGTATCCCCTGCCCGCGGAGCTCCCGGGAGAATACGTCAACATTGATTTCAGCGGCACCCGAATCTCTCCGCCTTCGACCGAGTCGGCGGGGAGCCAGTCGTCATCGCTGAGCTCTTGTGACGAGGGGTCCAGGAGGCCCTGTCTGACGTCTTACATCAAACTTGACATGGCCTTGCACCGGCCCAATGAGGAGGCTGACGCTCTTGCCGCAGAACACCCGGAGACGCTCCCGGATCTCTCCTCGCGGCCCAGCTCGGAGGAGGATGGGGTGTACCGTTTGGATGGGCCCAAACAGCCAAGAGAAGGCAAACCGGGCCAAAATGACTATACGCAGATGACGTTTGGGATGACAAGCTCACCCCCTCAGCTCGTTCCTCAAGTAACAACGGGGTATGTGTGTTTTGGATTGTTTTTTTTCCTTTTCTTTTTTTTTTTTTTTTCCGCCATGAATTGTAGTTGATTGATTTATGACCACGCGATCAAGGAAGTTCAACATTTTAGGGGAAGCGACCGATCATCAAGAGAGGAAGTCGTGAATTTCATGCCTTGCGGCTGTTTATCCAATTCTGTAGGGGAGCATTTAGAATTTATTTTGTGATTTCCTCGCTTGATTTTCTGTTTTGATGATTATTTTCAATTTTCGCAGTTTCATTGAAGTAATCGTTAATTTACGTTTTTTCGGAGGCGGTCATGAACGCCTCTCGAGTCGAGCAGGAGCGTAGCTCTTATCTCGTGGATGCATTGTAGATTGCGCCTTATAATCCAGTGTGTCCAATATATGAAAAAAATGACAAAATAGGCCATTCGTTGAAGGTGCACCTCATAATCCGGTGCGCCTTTTAGTGCGGAAAATACGGTACTTGTCTCTCGTCCTTTGCAGAGGAATCTTTGAATATCGCCTTTAACGCGTATCGTTTTGGAACGGTTTTCTCTCGTAGTCAGAGCAGCAGAGGGAGAAGGCATTCACTGGAGGAGCCGGCCGTCCCAGAAGAAATCGGCGTTTTCCTCCTCGGGGCTGCCTCGTCATCCATACTGGACCCCGACTGCTCCGCCAAGGTGATCCGCGCCAACCCGCAAGGACGAAGACGCCACAGCTCGGAGACCTTCTCCACCATGGCGACCGTGACGCCCGTCTTCCCTTCGTTTGCCCGCGGCGAGACGGGGAAGAGGCACAGCTCCGTGGAGAACATCTCCTCGCGGAGCAGCGAGGGCTCCGACGAGGAGTGCGGCAGCCCCGTCAGCCGACACGGCTCGGCCGCTTACCCGAACGGACTCAACTACATTGCCTTGAACCTGCTGGACAACAAATGTGATGAGCTGGTCGGCTTCAAACCGGTTAGCAGCTGCAAACAGGGTATCGGTGGATTACACAGCACGCCATATGTTTGCTTGGGCTTCAAGGAGTCTGCAACTACTGCCACAGGTGAGGCTTTATTTTACTTATTTATTTTTCCATCCATCTATTTTGCGATCCGCTTTATCCTCGCAAGGGTGGCGGGCGTGCTGGAGCCTATCCCGGGTGTCTTCGGGCAGTAGGCGGGGGACACCCCGAACTGGTTGCTAGCCAGTCGCAGGGCACACATTGACGAACAACCATCCGCGCTCACACTCACACCGCGGGACAATTTCGAGTGTTCCATTCACCTGCCATGCATGTTTTCGGAATGTGGGAGGAAACCCGAGTACCCGGAGAAAACCCACGCAGGCACGGGGAGAACATGCAAACTCCAAACAGGGAGGCCGGAGCTGGAAGTGAAGCCGGTACCTCCGCACTGTGAAGTCAACGTGCTAACCAGCAGGCCGACTTGTCTATTTTTATTTAAAAAAAACAAAAAAAAAAAAATCCTAAATTAAAATCCGGTCATTTTTTGCACCTTGACTCATAGAGATTGAACAAAAACGGATTTGAATCGGGAAGTCGGTTCTGATTTAGAAGATGCAAATCTCTCCAATCCAACGGACTCAAATCGTTCAATTTGTTTGAGATGCGTATCCAATTGTCTTTGATTGGAGCGAGAGCGAAACAGTATCTCGGAACGAAACGCCACATTTGCAGCACTGACAACTTCATTCACGTGGACGTAAAACGACGACAAGAAACTCATTGCGTCATACCGTCTTCGCTAAGTCAGAGCCTATCGAATCACAATGAGAATCCCACTGAATCGAACCGAGTCGTTCTACTTTCAAATCGAACCGCGCTTGAATCATATCGCGCCCCCTTGCATCAAGATATGTACCGAATCATCTTTTATTGCATATTCGGGGTGAATGGCTTGTGAGAATTATCCTTTTTTTTTTTTTAATCTCTTTTTGAGCTAGTTTACATTTGGACATCCTTGTGTGCTGCATTCAATTTGTGCATTTGTCTTCCTGGTTTTTGTTTTTTGGGTTTTTTTTTTTGTTTTTTGGGGTTAGAGTATGTTGAATGACACAAAACGAGAGGCATGCGATTGCACTTTCTGCTCAGTGTTGAGGTTTTCTTTTGTTTGTGTTTTCTCCTCAATTACAAACCATGTAAAACGTGTGGTTCAATCCTAACATTTCCCCCCCGGGGGAGGTGAAGGCAAGGCAAGGCGAGGCTCCTGTGAAACGTGACCGGGCCGAGAACATTGAAGTAAACAACCCTCTGAGTGAGCGTGACGCTACTGCGCACGTAGCCTGCAAACCGCTTTCACTCACAGTACAGTTTGTTCAGCATTTCAAAGAATGATCTTTTTTATTTTTTTTTTTTCCCTCCAAAGGTGACAGTTGTTTTTCCAAATAAATCCGTTATTTGACTTCTTGCAGCAAATACTTCCCTTTAACATGGCAAAGTGGTTTTAACTGTCGCCCGTTTCTCTTATTTGTGATTTAAAATAATGAAGAATAACTCGCTGCTAGCAGACTTTCAAGGTAGTTTCAAGGTAATTCCGCCTGTTGTTGTTGTTGTTTTTGTTTTTTTTTTTTTTTTTATCAGCGAGCTCGGCATTAAAGGATGCGTTTTGCTCATCGTCGTGACCTCTGTGGACTCCTCACCATACGATCAATACCGCGTCCCAAAATATCCCAGTGGACAAAACGGGCCCAGCGTCCGTCGGAAACGGAGAGGGCCAAATGTTTTGTCGTGAAATTGGAGCTCCGTGCGCACCGAGCTCACATGTTTTACTGTGCGCACTCAAAAGGTCGGCGACAGCGCGCGGCGCTTTGGAGAGCCGACATGTGAGATGTGGCACAAGCGAATGACTGTCCTTGAAGGCAAGAAGGGGAAACAACAAAGTGGTTGTGTTGCTATGCGGCTGTCACGGATGTCATAATATTTCCTTATTGCATTCTGAGCAAGAAACTAGCAGTGGGGGGGCCGTGGGGTGGGGAGGGGGGGGCACTGAAGCAGAAATGAATTGTATTTCAGTTCTCGGGTGGGTAGCATAGTCGTTATATTTTTAAGTCATTAAACGACAAGATGTCATCAGACTTGAGCATGGTAGACATTACGAGTTGAGATCGGTGGAGTTAATGAACAGGAATCAGATCAGAGTGAGAGAAGTGAAACTAATCTGTCTGAAGTTAGACGTGACTCACAATTTGCCCCCGCCTGGTTTTGTCTTGTCGCCGATGGCGTAGTGCACTGGTCTCAAAGTCAAGGCCCGGGGGCCAGATCTGGCCCGCCACATCATTTTACATGGCCCGCGAAAGCAAATCAATCACGTCAACTTCCGTGATTGATGCTTGCTAAAAATCTTGCAAAATTTCAAATTCTCATATGTAATAATTTTTCTTGTGACCAGTCCTCATCACAGTCACTTCAACAATCGTTGAATAAACCATTATTCTTGACATCTTGGTATGGTTTTGACAGTCATAATGGCCCTCCAAGGGAAATGGTGACTCCAATGTGGCCCGCAACAAAAATGAGTTTGACACCCCTGGCGTAGTGGGACACCGGTCTTGTCTGCGGGCAGCGTAGGATCGGTTCCCACCCAGTGATGGCACAGATGTTATTTGTCTCTCTATGTGCCCTGCGATTGGCTGGCGACCAGTTCAGGGTGCAGTCTGCAATCTGCCCGAAGTCAGCTGGCATAGACTGCGGCACCCTCCCGCGAATCCTCTTAAGGATAAACGGTGTTGGAAAACGGAATGCTGATTTAGTCGTGATTCATTCGTCGAAACTGACGTTGTCTGCTTCTACGGAATAATATAACAGTCAACGGTTGGACCGATTAGGCCGAAGCAGTACAAGACGTGATGGAAACGGTAGCAAACTTCCTGGAGCCTTTTTGCGTCTAGGAAAACCCAAGGGCAGACAATTGATGATGAATATGTGGCTGCACATCAATATGAGTCGGAAAGTATCAAAAAATAGCCATTCTATGATGATGGAGTCTCTTCGAGCCAAAATAGTGGGTCGTAATCGGTTTTGTTTCCTTCACCAGGACAAATCATGATGGAAAAACACACACCACAACCAAAATAAAAAGCCATAAAAGGATGTTTGGATAAAATCAAGCTAGCTGTTTTAATCCTGAGCTAATAACCAGTAACACGAAACAGCTTCTGCAAAATATTATCCAGCTGAATGCAAATGTCAAGAACCGCAACAAGGAAAAAAATAGAGAGCCTGAAATGTGAACATGCATATTTTGGATTCCAAACTTCAATCTGCTTGCCAAATCTGACAAATGATAGCACTTTAGTAAATGCACAATACAGGAAAAAGTGTACACGTTACCACATGTAGATATTTTACTTATTTATTCATTCATTTATTTTTTTATTGGTTTGTTTATTCTCTCTATAGCTCTATAACGTCAACATACTTCCTGATACCAACGACCACTTTCCTCTTTCGCCAGGGCTCGGGCGCCATCTTGTCGCACTTTCGGGCATGACGGACAACACTTGTAAGAATGCCAAGAGTTGACTTTTACAGTCACTAGCCCGAGGACATGTTTGCGAATAGCTAACGGCGACTCGGCGGCGGTTCAGATCCACAGAGCGGGATTCCACAGTCGTGTGATTTATTTCCTGCGCTGGTTTTATTTGATTAGTTTGCAAATGAGCTGGATTTGAATCTATTGTGCTGGTGACGGAAAAGTACGCGGCGTCAAGACTTAATGCAGCATAACTGTGATGATACAAACGTTAGGGTAAACGGACATGATGTTCTATCTTTCAGTGATTCCGAATAAATTCCCCCGCTCAATGAATCTACTCGCCGCGAGAACAAAATAAGGGCTAACATTTCACTTTTTGAGCACGTGAAGCACTTTTATTTTTCCATTGATGTCTGCGGCGTTTCAGAGAGGAGCTTGTTTTGCTGCTCGGCTGACGTGACGCAAGAGCGAATGAATGCACGCATAATGGGACAAGAAGACGCGGAGCTTGTTTTGCTGCTCGGCTGACGTGACGCAAGAGCGAATGAATGCACGCATAATGGGACAAGAAGACGCGTGCAAAACCCTGCACTTCTGCCTCATTAGGTCCTTGGCTTAGCAGAAGTAAGACACGCGGAGGTGGAAAGGGGGGTGGGGAGGGGGCCGCCCCCGAGTGTTGTATGCCTTGCAGAAAGACGACAAGAATGAACGGTTGCTCTCTCGCCACGAACACGCTCAGTGGGATGGCGGACTTCATGGCGTGTTTACCGAAGAGTCCATCCTGCTGCCCTGTAAAAATGGAGCCAGGTTCCAGACCTCACATTGGACTCGGGCACCATCAAGCATCTCTGCTGATGATTAGTGCGGATTGAAATAATGCGGGCGCGTGGTAACTTTCGTGTGGGTGCGGACACTGATTACCGTATTTTCCAAACTCAGAGGCGCACCTAAAAGCCTTCCATTTTCTTAAAAGCTCACAGCGCGCCTTAAAAGCCGATGCACCTTGTGTATGGTTATTACGGTAATACGTCGACCCCAAAATGGCTCCTTGCTCGAGACATGCTGACAACGCAGAGTTCAAACATAAGGCGATCGGGTTACGCAGTTGAACACGGAAATCGAGCAGCGGCAAGAGAGTTCAACGTCAACGAGTCAATGTTCTAACTTGCTGTTGGTTCAGTGAACTGTGTCGCTGCTTTATTAAATA
>NW_017806249.1:671900-682664 GCF_001891065.2 Hippocampus comes | reverse complement strand
TAGAAAGAAAAAAAGGGAAAGAAATTGCGAAATTTACAATCAGCATTCACTTTCACTTACATCAATTTCTTGGATAATGTCTTTTATTTTGTTTCCTCTGTCTTTCATTTTGATCACTTTTACCCTCTCTTCCTGCGTCAGAGCTCTTCTTGTCTTAGCTGCTTGACATCCAAAGGTCCGTTTTGTAGCCATTTTAGCAATGCAACGTTCTTGCTGCGTCTGAAACTAACAATACCAAATACTTCTTGGGCTACTGCGCATGTGTAAACCAGTGTGGTGGTTGCTGTTGCCGTTTCCGAACGAAGCAGTAGAGGTTGCTGTTGGATTACACTTCGCTGTAGTGAATCTCGTCGCGAGGCAAAGAAAAAGATTTCGTATAACGCAACAAGGGTTTTTTTCATTGTATGGGGGGCAGGAAAGTGGGAATGGTGTTAATGCATTAAGATTTTTTTCACACTAGACGGTATTTTTGTCCATGTAGGTTTCGTTGTAGAGGAGTTTCACTGTAGATGTTTTGTACAGTACAGTCCATTATAGTGCTTTGTTATGACTAAAAACACTTCAGAAATCTTTTGTTTTTTGGGTTTTTTTTTTTGTTTTTTGGGGTTAGAGTATGTTGAATGACACAAAACGAGAGGCCTGCGCTTGCACTTTCTGCTCAGTGTTGAGGTTTTCTTTTGTTTGTGTTTTCTCCTCAATTACAAACCATGTAAAACGTGTGGTTCAATCCTAACATTTCCCCCCCGGGGGAGGTGAAGGCAAGGCAAGGCGAGGCTCCTGTGAAACGTGACCGGGCCGAGAACATTGAAGTAAACAACCCTCTGAGTGAGCGTGACGCTACTGCGCACGTAGCCTGCAAACCGCTTTCACTCACAGTACAGTTTGTTCAGCATTTCAAAGAATGATCTTTTTTATTTTTTTTTTTTCCCTCCAAAGGTGACAGTTGTTTTTCCAAATAAATCCGTTATTTGACTTCTTGCAGCAAATACTTCCCTTTAACATGGCAAAGTGGTTTTAACTGTCGCCCGTTTCTCTTATTTGTGATTTAAAATAATGAAGAATAACTCGCTGCTAGCAGACTTTCAAGGTAGTTTCAAGGTAATTCCGCCTGTTGTTGTTGTTGTTTTTGTTTTTTTTTTTTTTTTTATCAGCGAGCTCGGCATTAAAGGATGCGTTTTGCTCATCGTCGTGACCTCTGTGGACTCCTCACCATACGATCAATACCGCGTCCCAAAATATCCCAGTGGACAAAACGGGCCCAGCGTCCGTCGGAAACGGAGAGGGCCAAATGTTTTGTCGTGAAATTGGAGCTCCGTGCGCACCGAGCTCACATGTTTTACTGTGCGCACTCAAAAGGTCGGCGACAGCGCGCGGCGCTTTGGAGAGCCGACATGTGAGATGTGGCACAAGCGAATGACTGTCCTTGAAGGCAAGAAGGGGAAACAACAAAGTGGTTGTGTTGCTATGCGGCTGTCACGGATGTCATAATATTTCCTTATTGCATTCTGAGCAAGAAACTAGCAGTGGGGGGGCCGTGGGGTGGGGAGGGGGGGGCACTGAAGCAGAAATGAATTGTATTTCAGTTCTCGGGTGGGTAGCATAGTCGTTATATTTTTAAGTCATTAAACGACAAGATGTCATCAGACTTGAGCATGGTAGACATTACGAGTTGAGATCGGTGGAGTTAATGAACAGGAATCAGATCAGAGTGAGAGAAGTGAAACTAATCTGTCTGAAGTTAGACGTGACTCACAATTTGCCCCCGCCTGGTTTTGTCTTGTCGCCGATGGCGTAGTGCACTGGTCTCAAAGTCAAGGCCCGGGGGCCAGATCTGGCCCGCCACATCATTTTACATGGCCCGCGAAAGCAAATCAATCACGTCAACTTCCGTGATTGATGCTTGCTAAAAATCTTGCAAAATTTCAAATTCTCATATGTAATAATTTTTCTTGTGACCAGTCCTCATCACAGTCACTTCAACAATCGTTGAATAAACCATTATTCTTGACATCTTGGTATGGTTTTGACAGTCATAATGGCCCTCCAAGGGAAATGGTGACTCCAATGTGGCCCGCAACAAAAATGAGTTTGACACCCCTGGCGTAGTGGGACACCGGTCTTGTCTGCGGGCAGCGTAGGATCGGTTCCCACCCAGTGATGGCGCAGATGTTATTTGTCTCTCTATGTGCCCTGCGATTGGCTGGCGACCAGTTCAGGGTGCAGTCTGCAATCTGCCCGAAGTCAGCTGGGATAGGCTGCGGCACCCTCCCGCGAATCCTCTTCAGGATAAACGGTGTTGGAAAACGGACGGCTGATTTAGTCGTGATTCATTCGTCGAAACTGACGTTGTCTGCTTCTACGGAATAATATAACAGTCAACGGTTGGACCGATTAGGCCGAAGCAGTACAAGACGTGATGGAAACGGTAGCAAACTTCCTGGAGCCTTTTTGCGTCTAGGAAAACCCAAGGGCAGACAATTGATGATGAATATGTGGCTGCACATCAATATGAGTCGGAAAGTATCAAAAAATAGCCATTCTATGATGATGGAGTCTCTTCGAGCCAAAATAGTGGGTCGTAATCGGTTTTGTTTCCTTCACCAGGACAAATCATGATGGAAAAACACACACCACAACCAAAATAAAAAGCCATAAAAGGATGTTTGGATAAAATCAAGCTAGCTGTTTTAATCCTGAGCTAATAACCAGTAACACGAAACAGCTTCTGCAAAATATTATCCAGCTGAATGCAAATGTCAAGAACCGCAACAAGGAAAAAAATAGAGAGCCTGAAATGTGAACATGCATATTTTGGATTCCAAACTTCAATCTGCTTGCCAAATCTGACAAATGATAACACTTTAGGAAATGCCCAATACAGGAAAAAGTGTACACGTTACCACATGTAGATATTTTACTTATTTATTCATTCATTTATTTTTTTATTAATTTGTTTATTCTCTCTATAGCTCTATAACGTCAACATACTTCCTGATACCAACGACCACTTTCCTCTTTCGCCAGGGCTCGGGCGGCATCTTGTCGCACTTTCGGGCATGACGGACAACACTTGTAAGAATGCCAAGAGGTGACTTTTACAGTCACTAGCCCGAGGACATGTTTGCGAATAGCTAACGGCGACTCGGCGGCGGTTCAGATCCACAGAGCGGGATTCCACAGTCGTGTGATTTATTTCCTGCGCTGGTTTTATTTGATTAGTTTGCAAATGAGCTGGATTTGAATCTATTGTGCCGGTGACGGAAAAGTACGCGGCGTCAAGACTTAATGCAGCATAACTGTGATGATACAAACGTTAGGGTAAACGGACATGATGTTCTATCTTTCAGTGATTCCGAATAAATTCCCCCGCTCAATGAATCTACTCGCCGCGAGAACAAAATAAGGGCTAACATTTCACTTTTTGAGCACGTGAAGCACTTTTATTTTTCCATTGATGTCTGCGGCGTTTCAGAGAGGAGCTTGTTTTGCTGCTCGGCTGACGTGACGCAAGAGCGAATGAATGCACGCATAATGGGACAAGAAGACGCGTGCAAAACCCTGCACTTCTGCCTCATTAGGTCCTTGGCTTAGCAGAAGTAAGACACGCGGAGGTGGAAAGGGGGGTGGGGACGCCCCCGAGTGTTGTATGCCTTGCAGAAAGACGACAAGAATGAACGGTTGCTCTCTCGCCACGAACACGCTCAGTGGGATGGCGGACTTCATGGCGTGTTTACCGAAGAGTCCATCCTGCTGCCCTGTAAAAATGGAGCCAGGTTCCAGACCTCACATTGGACTCGGGCACCATCAAGCATCTCTGCTGATGATTAGTGCGGATTGAAATAATGCGGGCGCGTGGTAACTTTCGTGTGGGTGCGGACACTGATTACCGTATTTTCCAAACTCAGAGGCGCACCTAAAAGCCTTCCATTTTCTTAAAAGCTCACAGCGCGCCTTAAAAGCCGATGCACCTTGTGTATGGTTATTACGGTAATACGTCGACCCCAAAATGGCTCCTTGCTCGAGACATGCTGACAACGCAGAGTTCAAACATAAGGCGATCGGGTTACGCAGTTGAACACGGAAATCGAGCAGCGGCAAGAGAGTTCAACGTCAACGAGTCAATGTTCTAACTTGCTGTTGGTTCAGTGAACTGTGTCGCTGCTTTATTAAATACGTTTTACTGACATCTGATCGTTCTGTTGGTGTTTCCTTGAGCTTAGCTCCATCTAGTGGATGCATTGTAGATTGCGTCTTATAATGCGGTGCATCCAATATATGAAAAAAATGACAAAATTCAATGAAGGTGTGCCTCATAATCCGGTGCGCCTTTTAGTGTGGAAAATACGGCACTTTTGGAATAGAGTATTCCGCCGAGTAACCTGACGATTAGGCACGGAATGGAATTGAAGAATATAACGTAATGTTTGTGTTGCCAAGCGATTGGATTGGGCTCAGAATCAAGTGACTCGACTTAGCTGAGTTGGAACTACAACAACGTACCGAGTCGATTAGTAGCGTTGCTAAGCAACAGAGGGCTGTACATGTCATCAGGTCGCGGCGGCAGTTTGCGTCCCACGTCTCGTCGTCTTGAAGGCCTTTTCACTATTTTGTGGGAAAAATCTGGTCGTTATCATTAAATTTCCGCGATGAAGGCATCTGCTATTCTGCTCAGAATCAAGTGACTCGACTTAGCTGAGTTGGAACGACAACAACGTACCGAGTCGATTAGTAGCGTTGCGAAGCAACAGAGGGCTGTAGATGTCATCAGGTCGCGGCGGCAGTTAGCGTCCCACGTCTCGTCGTCTTGAATGCCTTTTCACTATTTTGTGGGAGAAATCTGGTCGTGATCATTAAATTTCCGCGATGAAGGGCATCTGTTGTGAGCGGAATCGGTAATTGCGCAAATGAATGACGTGAAATCGGGACTTTGAAATGCGAACGTTATAGCGGTGGAAACGTTGTCAACGGGGTCGGTTAAAAACAAGGTTGGACCGCCGCAGTGCGATGGCCTTAACGGAGTTACCACATGTGTTGATGTGACTGCCATCTGCTCGTCACTCCCTCTTCAAAGCTCCGTTTGTCCCACGCATGAAAGCATGATTGTGGTTTTACTCTCAGACAGCCCGCAGCGCTACACTCATGACACGCAGACGAAACTAATCCAACACATAAAAGTTGTGAATTCCCACACGCAAATGATTCAAATTCCAATCGATGACATCACGCCACGCACAGACTTGGGGTACTGTCCCAATCTGTATTGTTGACATGAAGGAATGCGGTCCATTTTGTGGAATCGTGATGGTATGCGCTCGTGGCAGATTGCCAAAATTGCAGTGGGCAGGAGGCGGGGCTTAAACACCTCCACCGGTGCTTTTACCTTCGTACTCCCTTCGAATACCGCAACCGTCGGCCTGCTCACGTTAAACACTGGCCTTTGAAGCGCTCCGCTCGGCTCGTGACAGGCAGGCCATCTGGTGCGCCTACAGGCCAAAGAGAGCATGACCACCCGCACTGTGGAATTCATCTGGAAGATTAACAACATTCGTGTCCATCTTGTAAATCCGCCTTCTCTTTCAACGCCGTTCACCCGACGAGATGGCTTTTGACGCTGGTCCGTTTTGCGTTCACATTCGAGTGGTCTGCCGCGCCGAGTTTACCGCCGGGCTTGCAAGTGGACTGAGACCAGCTCTCGGTGCAAAGTTTCCTTTTTCACCTTTTCACACACGCACCAGCAAAGCAATCACATCAATTTGTTGTGACCAGACTTAGCGAAACAAGCGCAAATCGCTCCAAGGGTTCCTCTACTTCTGCAGTGGGTCCTCTCAGCTGATGGTTTGGAAAAAAAAATTGTGATAATAATCCGTGTGCCGGAATGTGTACACACAAGTTTTCTCTAATTGATCACAAGAATGTAAACAAGTTTTGCTGTACAGATTAGGCAGGGATAAGCGATTTATGCACAAATCCACACAAAGTGGTGTTTTCTCAATCATATTCAGACAGTAATTCTCGAGTTATGTAGAGGGGCGGGGGGTTAATGAATTAAATGTTTAAACTGTACATAAATGTACCCATGTAATATATTGGATTTTTCGAATCAATTTCTCTATAGGCGTTAAGTGCAGTTCAGTTGCATTTAGCTTTTTAGTCAAATAAGTTCAGATTGAAATTTTCAAAACTGTTTATCTTGAAACATTGATGGAGGCACAATTGTTCAATTCGTGGGTAATACGTTTTAATGGAGTCATCAAAGGTGGGCATTTTACAAAAATGTTGCCGGTCCATTTTTCGTCATCCGACGTCATCCGACGGTTACCCCCCCCCAGCCAAAGCAAAACAGTCACGTTATTTTAACCGTGTTTCCGTCGGTAAATTTAACCGGTTCGCCAGTCCGTTGGCCAATCCGTGAAGTGATTGACGTCATTCCTTTCCGCCTCTTTAGCCAATCAGGGTTATCCATCGCAGTCCCTGCCCCCCGCAGAGATCCTATTGAAAACAACAGCGCTCACTCTCACACATATGTAGTCGATGCAGTCCTCTTTCAGGAAACCTCCGCCAACAAACATAAACGAGTGAGGGAGAGTTTCTGCAAAACGGGAGAGCGTCTGTGACGGACTGGCGGGATGCCCACCTCTGGGAATCACTATTTTTGTACAATGATTTTGTTTCTCGTGTTTAGTTGTAGGGTTAATGTTCAAGCTGTGCATATTGTATCAGTGGCATAAAATAATATCTTCTTGTTTAGGGATAAACCCTTTGCCTTGTTTTAGATGAACACTTAAACCCTGTTAGTTTATGTATTTTAAGATGGTGTTTTGATGATACTTGGAGAGCTAAGATTTTTTTGGGGGGTGGTACTAAAAGTTTGAGAGCAGCTGGCTACAAATCCCTGGCAAGTAGCCAAGTGAATAAAAACCAAGCAGGCTTCAGAGCTAAATTAACATTTTATTATATTTTTTTCCAGACCAATGTTTTGTTCCCATAAACGGTAAAAAAAAAAAAATCTCTGACCTTGATTTAGCTCTAAACTTATTCAGAAAAGAAAACAAGACAAACACCGCGAGGCCACGGAGTTGTTCGGATTAAACACGTAAGCGTTTATATGCAGATTGATGACCTTTGTGTCACATGCAAACGCTTCAGAAAACGTTTGAAACCACACCGATCAGCTAAGTGGCAACCGAAAGGCACCAAGAAGGGAAGCGACCCAGACTCTGGTTGAAATCAACCTTGGACTGTATTATATTGCGTTTCCATCAACCCGCCTACACGTTGACAAAAACGAAAAATGCACATGTGCTCACAGCGACATGTGCTGCACACATGCGTATCCAAACGCATTCGGGCCCGCGTCACCTGATACTGGATGCCGTAGGAAACAACCATGCGTGTAATGTAACACAGCAGGCAAAGTGTGTCACATTTTCCAGTCTCTGAGCATATAGGTGTGTGTGTGTGTGTGTGTGTGTGTGCGTGCGCGCGTGTGCGCGCACGTAGCAGGATAAAGTAGGCTGGGATGTTCCAGATAGACGCGTTACAAACGCATTCGGGCCCGCGTCACCTGATACTGGATGCCGTAGGAAACAACCATGCGTGTAATGTAACACAGCAGGCAAAGTGTGTCACATTTTCCAGTCTCTGAGCATATAGGTGTGTGTGTGTGTGTGTGTGTGTGCGTGCGCGCGTGTGCGCGCACGTAGCAGGATAAAGTAGGCTGGGATGTTCCAGATAGACGCGTTAGCTGCTCGATTAGCGCGTGGCCAGCGTCGTGCCAGCCTCGGCTCCAGATGAGATTACATCCTCTGCAGGACAGATCAGCCGCTGCCTACTATGGAATCAAAGCACGTCTGGTGGATACAAACTTGTTTATAACGTCACGTCGTTGTGAATGATAAACGTGCCGATTGTCATGGGGACAACGAGAACGGTTCAACGATCCAATCTAATGCGGAAAGTACGGTTAAGTTGTACTTTATTTGAAGTAGAAAATGTCATGCTCTGATGAAGCCAAGTTTGAAGCTTTTGGCCAAAAGTAGTGTTTGGCGCAAACACGCCATCGCTCGTCAGGTGGCCTCGGCGTCATGCCCTGGAGAGGTTTTAATCCGGCAGGACCTTAGACAAGGTGGAGAGAATTATGAACGGATTCACATAGCATAGCATATAGCAGTGCAGCGTAAAAAAAATAATAAATTAATGCAGGCTTAGGTTAGGAAACGAGAAAAAATGTCAGCCAAATCCTTTTAGGAGTTTATTTGGGGTTAATCGGCGCCAACTCTAAATGGTCTCTTGGTGCGATTGTGCGCGCGAGTGGTTGTTTGTATATGCACGTCCCCCCCGCGATTGGCTGGCAACCAGTTCAGGGTGTCCTCCAGCGTGCCCGCGACCCCCGTTAGAAGAATCCTGATTACAAAATACACGGATGGATAATCGGAGCCACTTAAAATGTCGAGTGTGTCCTGACCTCCATACACCAAATGTGATCGATTCATTCTGAGCGGTCACATCCACGCTCACTTATGAGAGGGTGTGTACACTTGTGCAACCACATTATCTCTTTCTATTTTTGCATCACCTCTGTAAATGATAAGGGATGGGGGAGGGGTGGGGGGTGGACTTGCAATACGTCTTCCCTAGTTGGTGGATATTATGTTCCACATCGTAATTCAAAAATATTTCATCTGGTACCACCTTCTCCTTCCGGTAGTGGTTCTCTGCTCGGTTGGTGGCCATAGCAACGCAGCGTTCCGGCAAGATCCCCCCCCCCCCCCCCCGTGCCCTTCCCCCATCGCTATCCATCCCGGATTATGTAATTATGACGGTTGCCGACCTGCTTTCCGAGCTTCTCGTCCCCGCTTGCTATCCTTTTGCGTGTTTTCCCTCACCACTGATAGGTCACGGCGACTTGTCATGTCCATGTGTAACATCAGCGGACGTGATGTTTGCTTCAACAAAAATCGGATCTATCCTAAGTAAGAGATGATGGTATAAAATGTCTTGATTTTTTTTTTCTTTCTTCATTGAATGCTTTTGTGTGAATTGTGTGTAAAATGTGCTTTTTCTCTTGTTTCTTCCAGATTGAAGCAGTCAACTGACCTCGTGATCGTGACCCCTTTTACCTCTGCGGCCCCAAGGGATGGCATGCAAACCTCAGCGCTTCATGAAAACGCACACACACACACAAAAGACACACGCACGCACGTCTACAGGCTACAGGACGCCTCCATTTATGCATGTTGGGAGTTAGCTTGGGGTATGAAGTGTGTGTGTGCGTGTGTGTGCGGCGTGCGTAATGGAGCAACAACTCAGTCAGTGAACACTGTTACTGTGAAACGTGACAAGCAGGAGTGTGAGACGTACACTGAGTACAGAATTATCTTGGATGAGTTTATTTATTTCCCGAGGACGAATGTCGAATTGGTCCCACCCGATGCCTTAACACGCCGATAAAATTCTCTCTGTGTTCAGCGAAGCAGAAGGAAATATGCTCTTGCCGTATGTCTGTCTGAACTTCTATATTATTATTCACTTGGGAGAGTAGTATTATTTACAGAAAAGTACATTCAAAGTATTTTCTTAATTTGCTATTTATTCTCACTAGATTATTTTTTTATCCAAAGTTAAGGAAATATATTTCTAAATATACAAAGTTCTATCTGAGCTCCGTGACAACCAGGCGTTGCAATGCACTGCCCTACCGACCTTTTTCCTTTGGGTCCCCGTGAGCCCGCGGGCCCGATGTTTGCGCGTGCGGGGCGCCGTCCTGCGACGATGCCGCCGAACGTTACAAGAGTGTGCGATGTCTAAGTGGGGCTGTACTCGAAAGGCGGAAACATCTGGCACCACCATGGAAACTCTCGGGGGAGTCTGCTGCGTGGAACGTTGAAGGAAGTGAAGCGGGGCGTTCTCCCGACTGGTCTCGGCGGCAAAATTCTTTCCGATACATGACGTCGTAATCGGCGACAAAGCGCAAACCTAGCAATGGCGACGGGCCAATGCAACAAACATCGTATACCGATTACGCCTCCCGACGTTAGCTTCGGAAAAACTCTGATATCATTGTGATGATGCATCATTTAAATCCGGCAGCCCCCCGCACCCCCTCTATTTTCTCCTGGCCCCATGAAAGGCTGGCAACCCCTGCTCTGAAGAGCTAAAGCTAGCGTGTCCACGCTGCCGACTCCCATCGTCCTTGTTGTGTTAGCGTTCGTCAGCCGCTTTAGCGTCTGACACGATGGTCACATCGACTTAAAAAGTGAAGGACCGCTTAAGCCACAGGTGTCAAACTCAAGGCCCCGGGGGCCAGATGTGGCCCGCGAAAGCAAATCAAAAATGGCAACTTTCATGACGCTTGCTAAAATCGCTACCAAAATTGAAATTCTAATTTGTAATAAAGAAGAGGGATACTGTAAGCATTTTCTTGTTACCAAACCCCTCATGAGAGTACTTTAAACCAGGGGTCCCCAACCTTTTTTGCCCCACGGATCGGTTTATGTCAGACAATTTTTTCAGGGACCGGCATTTAAGGTGTGGCGGAAATTATACAACAAAATAATATGGTATGAGCTGCATGAAAACTGTGGTGTTTTCGAAATATAATAATAAACACAAGGAGCGTCTAATCTGGCCGCAACGCTATGGCAATGTTTAATGCCTTCAAAATACGATACAACGCAAATTCAAAGTGCATGAAAATGACGACTCACCACAGCACCGAGCTTGATTTTCTGCAACCAGACGGTCCCATCTCGGGGTAATAGGAGA
>NW_017806249.1:617408-671709 GCF_001891065.2 Hippocampus comes | reverse complement strand
TTTTCAAAATAAAACATCTTTCGTATTCCGAAATAAATAAAACGGAATTAAGGCAAGTTCTTTCTGTGCGGCCCGGTACCAAATGCCCGGCGGACCGGTACCGGTCCGCGGACCGGCGGTTGGGGACCCCTGCTTTAAACAATCGTTGAATGAAGCATTTTTCTTGACTTTTTTTACATGGTTTCAGTCATAACGGCCCTGCAAGGAAAACGGTAACTAAAATGTGGCCCGCGACAAAAATGAGTTTGACACCCCTGCCTTAAGCCCTCCATTCCTCAGATCCAGTCACCCCCGCACCCCGCCCAACCCCTTCCAGTCTAATAGCAGAAAATATCAAAAGTCTCCATGGTGTGTGTCAAAACACGTGCCGAATCCACCTCCACACTTTCAGGGTACTCTCGAGTTTGCAGAAACTTCGTACCAAGTCCCAAAATATCACTGAGCTGGCAACCGGTCGAACAGAGTTCCGTGACATGCGAGCTGTTTGCCATGCTGGTACTGGTGTTTGTATTTATGAACTACCTGGATGTGAATATGATGTATATAGACAAAGAGTTGGCGTGAAAGCGCTTCTACTGAGAGTACAGAGAATTCCTAAATCTAGATTTTACCCGTGTTGCATATACATATATCTATATCTATATCTATATAAAGTATTTCTGTCAAACTATTTTGGCTACCCTTGTTATTGCTTTCAGGTTTTACAGTGTAATGGTATGCTTTCTCCTTCGCGGTCTAAAAGCAAAATATTTGAAGATTAAAAAATGAATTGCCTTGTGGACAGACTTCACCTCATGGCATGTGATGCAATAGTGAGACGATCGAGTTTCTAAGGGTGAAACCAAATGTAACCCAACGTTTCCCATGCTTGTCTCTTTTGTTTTGGTTTTTTTGCTGTTCCTTGTAAAGAAAAAAAAAAGTTTTTCTTTGGTGTCAATGTCTTCCGTTGTACATAGAACGCGATGCTCTCTATTGTCACACGAAAAATTATTCTAACGATTTATGGAATCTGGTGTTCATTTATTGTTTTGATCTGTATAGATGGTGCAGAGTGACCTCAATAAATCATTTATTTAAACCGCTTTGACTGCTTCCATTGTTTTTTTTTTTCATGTCCCCCCCCCCTACTTCCAATAATGATTGGAAACATGACATCGTAATCGGCGACAAAGCGCTCTGAGGAGAAAAAAATAATGAACGGTGCATCTCAATAACTTCCAATATTCCGTAAACATCACTTATCATTAAAAACAAAGTCATGTCAATCTTCACTTTGAGCCTTTCTCATACAACTGGATATAAAAAGTCTACACACCCCTGGAAAAGATGAAACGGCGATCGATCTTGTCAAAAGTGTCCCATCATGAATGTGACTTTTCACCTCTACAACGACCAGTGAATCAAAAAAATAAAAATAAAAAAATGCAGGTTACTGAGGTACTGTGGTGACACAAGCGTGATAACCGTCATACCTTCTTATGTTGCTGTCTACAGAATGAAACGATCGCCTTCAAACTTGACTTCAACGGGACTCGGCATGCGCTCGCGTCGCCAACCTTTGAAGTACCTCAGATCACCCCCAAGTAAAGTTGATCTGATCGAGTCAGCTTTTCCCCGACTTTTCTTTTTGCTTTCCAGAAGCGAAAATGCTTTGTGCTACCAACCGACTCGTATTTGGAAGTGTTTCCCAATTCCCTCCACCTTGATGACGTCCACCGTCGCATCCGAAAAACAGCCGCCAAAAGTGTGATTCTGCCACCACCGTGTAACGACGGTGTTGTGTTTGCGGCAAACGCTGACCCCCCCCCCACCCCCTCCGAGCATCTTAACATCCATTTCGTGACTGCAGGTGGGCATTCAATCGGAGTAAGAATGACGACAGTACGTTCCAGTCATGAATCTCCCATCGGATGAATATTTAAAGGAGAGTGCGATGGTGGACTGAAAGAGCCCCCCCAACCCCCCCACCCTCGTAAATGACAATGGCAGTTCCGACTTTTTTTTTAATTTTTTTATTTTGTATTTAACATCTCTGGGCAGAGAAGATGGCTGTGCCAAACGCCGCGGATTACAAGCCTTTAAGAGGTAAGAGGCTCTTTGGAGGTCGACGAGTTGCTCCTTTGGCAAGCGCAACCCAACCGCTGGCCTCGGCCTCCCTGCCAGCCTGCTGCCGCTCTGGAGGGGATTGAAAGTGGCTGGCCCCATTATTTCTCCCCGAATCAGCCTAAGGAGGCTTTCAGCCCGCCTCAATGAACTCCGTGACCCACTTTCTCAAAAGGCCGCTCTGCCTTTCCATCACATGCTGACTTTTATATCCCCCCGCAATGAATGCGTGGCACTCCATTGATCTGCCGGGGTCCCACCGTGGCAGTCCTGCAAATCCTTCTCTACAATAAGCCCAATACAGTCCAGGGGTTTGAATTATTAATACCCCGGTTCTCAGTCGCCGGTAAAACTAATTAGATGAGAGCGTTTCTTATGGTTGCATTGCTTCCAGTCAAGACGAGTGGAGCCAAATAATGAAATAACAAACTAAAATTGGAAAAAAACCCGCTAACTAACTGAAACTACATTCTGTGCTTATAAAATGAATTATAATACTGAAATGACATTTTTTTGTACGGCCGTACAGAAGAAAGTTTGAACAATCGTTTGGGAATTGTAGTTTACTTTATTACACGATACTGAGTGACGTTTTGTTTTTAAACCTTTCATGCACAAATAAGTTCAAGTTCTAGTCAACTTTATTGACAAATGTGCTGTATGAGCAACATACAGCACACATGAAATGTCTTTCCTCTCAACCACAGGAGAGAGAGGAGCCGCTGCGGGTGCCCGCGCCGCCATCAATTTATTGTATAGTGTTTTATTTAGTCTTTGGGCATCTAAAAAAAAAATAATGGCAGTAGATGGCAACACACATAAGGGTCCATTGTTGTGGGTGATGCACAACTGTGACATGATTATTATTATTATTATTATTTTATTTCAGGGCGGAACTATTGGCGCAATGGATAATGCGTTGGACTACACCTCAGGAGGTGCTAGGTTCGACTCCTGGCTAGCTTGTGTGAGTTTTGGCGGCCCAGTGGTCCAGTGGTTAGCACGTCGACCTCACAGTACAGAGGTACCGTGTTCAATTCCAGCTCCGACCTCCCTGTGTGGAGTTTGCATGTGTGGGTTTTCTCCGGGTACTCCGGTTTCCTCCCACATTCCAACAACATCCATGGCAGGCTGATTGGACACTCTAAATTGTCCCTCAGTATGAGCGTGAGTGTGAATGGTCGTTCGTCTGTGTGTGCCCTGCGATTGGCTGGCAACCGGTTCAGGGTGTCCCCCGCCAACTGCCCGAAGACGGCTGGGATAGGCTCCAGCACCCCCCGCGACTCTTGTGAGGATAAAGCGGTTCAGAAAATGGATGGATGGGTGAATGGCATTTCATATTCGATTTTCATGCTCTGAGGAGAAAAAATAATGAACGGTAAATTACTCACAACTTACTTGAGTACTTGAGTAGTTCACTCAGCGACTACATACGTTCTCCAGTAATTGTTCCGAGGGCTACTTTTGACTTTCACTTGAGTCATATTATTCCAAAGTCATCGTACTCTTACTTGAGTGTCCTTTTTGCCCACCTCTCCGCACGGAACGTTCAACTTTTGAGTGATTCATGCAACTTCCAGTTGGCACCCTTTTACCTTTTAGCCACCTGGACGTCTTTTCACAAAATGCAAATGGCATGAAAATCACGTCAACAACAAGACTTTGGACCAAGACTGCAAAACAACACGCCGTCGTGTGGGCCGGTTGTGTAAGCGTGAGCCACACGAAAGGTCAGCCTCTTGTTGCCAGCATGTTATCTCGGTTTTACAACACTTTTTTTTCCCCCCTTTGTCGTTTTGCTTACAGACGGCCCAGTTTCCTGATGTTTTTTAGGCCAACATCTCAGTGTGCACGCGGTCCCCATTAAGCCCCTCCAAGTGTGTGTGTGTGTACGAGTGTGTGCGTTGGTGTGTGTTTTAGCTTTAGCCTCGGCACTGGCGCCTTTGGAGGATACGCACGCACGCAAACATGGCCCCCGTGTGACCTTGATCCCGCTGGTGCACACGTACTGCTGAGTAAGATTGCGATAGGCAGTCACTCTCTCTTGCTAAGTGGATACGGTCCAGTTAAAGTCTTCTGATCACAGCTTATGGAGAAGCAATCATATTTTGGTTCAATCAGCCTGCCATGCATGTTTTTGGAATGTAGGAGGAAACCGGAGTACCCGGAGGAAACCCACGCAGGCACGGGGAGAACATGCAAACTCCACACAGGGAGGCCGGCGCTGGAATCGAACCCGGTACCTCTGCACTGTGAGGTCGATGCGCTACCCACTGCTCCATCGGTCCGCCCTGAAGCGATCGACGTATCGGTAGTACTGTAGTCGAGGAGACCTATTGTAGACTCTTTGAATCTGTGTGTCTTTTCTAATCCAACTTCACTGGATGATGTTTGAGTTTTACAAAACCATAACAAATAGAAATTAACATCAGACAATCAAACGGTATATCCTGAATTATAGGCAAGGTAAGCTCTCGGTGAAGACTTTGCATCTCGCCACACACCCTGAAGTCACCAAACAGAAGTTGTTGACATCTCAACGAAGCATTAATGATCGTTCCTGATTGTTGTAATATCAGCAGCGGTGTGTATTAGGTTCAAATGATAGTGACACGAGCGAGATAAAGGGAGTTAAACTGTCTTGCGAGAGCAAAGTCCCATTAAGCACGGCACTGCTACTTTACCTAAATCACATTTAAATGTTATATAATGGCTCGAGTTTTGCTCAGCGAGGAGCGGCGCATCTTAAAGGGGCAAGTGATAAGGTTGCATAAGATGCAGCATTGTTGTTTTCCACGCGGCTGTTGATCTGTGCTGAGCTTCTGGATGGGACGCTGATAACTGCATGAGTTGACTGAAGGTCACTACCTTCCAACCAAAAAAAAAAAAAAAAAGGTTCATCGAGTTTAAAAAGGGCTTCCCCCCAAAAACCAAAAAATTTTTGCGTTTTTTCATGTGAAATATATAATCATTAAGCACGGCACTGCTACTTTACCTAAATCACATTTAAATGTTATATAATGGCTCGAGTTTTGCTCAGCGAGGAGCGGCGCATCTTAAAGGGGCAAGTGATAAGGTTGCATAAGATGCAGCATTGTTGTTTTCCACGCGGCTGTTGATCTGTGCTGAGCTTCTGGATGGGACGCTGATAACTGCATGAGTTGACTGAAGGTCACTACCTTCCAACCAAAAAAAAAAAAAAAAAAGGTTCATCGAGTTTAAAAATGGCTTCGCCCCAAAAATCCAAAAATATTGTCTGTTTATCATGTGTAAATTATGATCAAAAACTCCTGTTGTGGAGAAGGAGAGAGAGACAGAAAAGATCACACAATCCATGCCTTGAGGAACACCGCGTTACACGGTTATATCGGTCAGGAACTGCAGTCATCCAATCCAGGCAAACAAACATCATCACCACATTCAGTGAAAAAAAAAATGTCATTTTTCTCAGATGATAAATAATATATGCCTGTGAGCATTATCTGTAATATTATCTGTCTTCATGTGCTGCTTCATTGTTTATGTGCAAATTGCAGTTGAAGGGATTATATTGCTGCATCTATCAATGCTACATGTTAGCATGTTTATGGCAGTTTCTATTACATGTTAGCGTTAAGCTAGAGGGGGCATTTCTCAGGCAAAGTTGTCCAATGTTTTTGTGATGTCCATACCACATAAACAAAATTAACAAATAAACCAATAAAGTACAGGAACAAAGTCTCTTCACTTGTTACCTAACACTTCAGCCCATGATTGAAGGAACACGCTTCGAAAAAGCTCCGTAAACAAGCATGCATCTCATCCTCCACCCCTCCACCCTGCTCCTTGGCAGTGACGTCAACTGTTTACTATCTTGTGGCTGGTTGCAGTCCGACAGGATTTACGTAACTAAAACCCCGCGCACGCTGCAGGCCAGCATGACAGGAGGAGGCACTTTGCTGCAGAGGCACCCCGGCACCGAGTCACCCAATCTCTTAGAGACGCGCACACGCACACGCACGCCCACGACGAGCACAGCTCAATGGACGCAAGTGTTTTTCCTCCCCGCTGCACTGAGGTTTGTGCATGTGAAAGCACATCAAAGCGCACGTCATAGTTCCATGTGACAGTCCCACGCACACACGCACACACACGCACCTTTCCCAGCAAGCACCGAGGCAGCAGCAGCGGAGTAAACAACCCTGGCAGCTCAAGCGCTTCCCACGTTCCCTTGTACGAGCAGTGGTCGCCCCCTGTTGGCTGGTAATTTTATATACAGGTTGTGCGTGTGCGTGTATGTGTGCGTGTGTGCGTGTGCGTGTGTGTGCGTGTGTGTGCGTGTGTGTATATATATATATATATATATATATATTCTATATAAAATAGAATCAAAATGACAACATAAGAGGACGCTCCCTTCCCCCAAGCATGCCTATGCTCGCGCGCGAGCGCGCGCACACACACACACACACACACACACACACACACACACACACACACACACGCACACACACGCACACACACATGCAGTAGTTATTTTTCAGGACATACAGTATTTCATTGTGCACGGACAGTATTTTTTCGTAAATGTTTCAGAATTTTCGTTTGTGGATTTCATTCTATTTTTTATAATTATATTTTTATGTAGCGATGGCTGTCTGAAAGTGTTTTATAAATACAGTTGAGTTGAGTTGAGATATTATTCTACTGTTTCTTGACATACAGTATAATACCACATTGGTTCCGCCTTTGTTTCCAGGGGAACATTTTTGTCTGGCTCCAGAAAGCTCAACCAGGAAGTGTTTTTATTCACTCGTCGATGTATCTAAGATTAAAAATCACTGAGTACAGATAAAAGACATTAGAAAAAATGTTCTTTGGCTATGCACTGTATCGTTGCATGTACTGTTCCTGTCGCAATTTTGAGCCCGTACAGATTTAAAAGAAATACCAACTATAATGTACGCATTTGCTTGGGGAAAGTAACCGGACAGCTCCACTCACAAGGTAAACAAATACAGTACATTCTCTCACACCAGCAGTACTTTTAAGAATTTAATTAAGTCTATATATCTTAACCATACATTGAAGGGCCAAATTAAATTACAACCCTTATGATTCGACTTTTTTTTTAACGCCAGGTGAGTTTGTGCGATCAAATTACGACCTAGAAATGTGTGAAATCTGTTCCCGAGGACAATGGAATGGCGGGACGTCCTCAGTAAACGCAGGTAGAAAAACGGATGAGATTCGTGTTTTACTTTCACGGAACTCCCAGCTGACTACCGGGCAGAAGGCCGAGTGCACCCTGAACTGGTTGATTTCTCCTATGTGGGGTGTCATTGTGAATATGTTCGCTGTGACAATCTAATTTGCCTCAAGGGATAATTGAAGTACCCGACGATGGATTTATCAATCGATCTGTCACATGGACACAAATGACGTGTATTAGTTTGTGGCCATGAAATAGCTGTGGCTAAAACCCGAGCAGCTAGTAGCTGCGCATTGGACAGGGATTATCATTTAATTTTCATGATAATGATGTTAAACCCACACATTAGTGATTTGTATGCAACTTCACCAATTTCATTGCCACAAATTTGAATTTGGTGCCTACATTGTGTATTGTGAGGACCACCTCCACCCCCTACGCCATGTCCGGGGCTCTGTAATATTGAACAAGGGAGAAGACAATATATCTTGTCAAACAGAGCAACAAGTTGTGCTTCGAGAGTGCAACACACATGTTTCAAACTAAATGCTCAATATGTAGTTACATTATTTGCCAGGATATTATAGAATGATTTATAAACGTTTTCATTTATTTCAGAATAAATGGAGGGGACGTCGAAAAGCGCCACGGGCGATCAACCGTCGATCGTTGCCGCTCAAGTCCCCTTCCTTCACCTGTGTAACACTTTGGAAAAAATCCAGAAATTGAAACTCCGCCCAGAAAAGTCCAAGACCCTCGGGGATTTTATTGTGTCATGGAGAACGTTCCACGCTGCCCTGCATAAGGACGAGCCCAAAACAACCGACTCTTTCTACCCGGCGATGCGTCTCATTGTTCCCTCATTCGAGCGAGAGCGAATGGCTTACGGCATCAAAGAAAACATGCTCGCTAAACTTTACATCGATGTATTATGCCTCCCGAAAAACGGTCCCGAAGCCAACAAGCTATTGAACTACCGCACACCGACCGCGTCTCAAGGAGAGTCCGGAGACTTTGCCGGCATGGCGTATTTTGTGCTCAAGAAGCGCTGCACCGGCCAGGGAAAGCTCAGCATCAAGGAAGTCAACGACTTTCTTGACTCGGTCGCGCTCAACAATGCGAGCAAGAAGAAAGACCTTGTGAAAACCAGCCTGCTGCACCTCATCACGCAGAGCTCCGCCCTTGAGCAAAAATGGCTCATCAGAATGATCCTGAAGGACATGAAGCTCGGCGTGAGCAAGGAAACGGTCCTTCAAGTCTTCCACCCGGATGCCGCCGAGCTCTACAACGTGACCACGGACTTGGACAAAGTGTGCCGGCAGCTCCACGACCCCTCGGTGTCTTTGAGCGAAGTTTCCATCGGCCTTTTCTCCGCCTTCAAACCCATGTTGGCTGCCGTGGCGAACATCGGCGGCATTGAGAAGCAGATGGGAAACAGCCCTTTTTACATTGAAACCAAGTTGGATGGGGAGCGGATACAACTCCATAAAGACGGCGACGTGTACAAGTACTTCAGCCGGAACGCCTTTGACTACACGCAGCAGTTCGGCGGCTCGCCCCGCGAGGGTTCGCTGACGCCGCACATCCACAAAGTCTTCCAAAGCCACGTCGTCAATTGCATCCTCGACGGGGAGATGATGGCTTACAACCCCACCGCAAAGACTTTCATGCAGAAAGGGAGCAAATTCGACATCAAGAGACTCGTGGATGATTCCGAGTTGCAGACTTGCTTCTGCGTCTTTGACGTGCTCTTAGTCAACTCCCAGAAGCTCGGCAAGGAAACGCTGAAGAAGCGCTACGAGATCCTGCAGACGGTTTTCACTCCGGTGACCGGCCGCATCCATTTGGTGCTGAAAACGGAGGCCCGGACCACGCGGGACGTGGTGAATTCCCTCAACGACGCCATTGACCACCGAGAAGAGGGCATCATGGTGAAGGATCCTCTCTCCGTCTACAAACCGGACAAGCGAGGCGAGGGCTGGCTGAAGATCAAGCCGGAATACGTGGGCGGCCTGATGGATGAGCTGGACGTTCTGATTGTCGGCGGCTACTGGGGGAAAGGGAGGAGGGCCGGCATGATGTCCCATTTCCTGTGCGCCGTTGCGGAAGCTCCGACGGTTGGCGACAAACCTTCGGTTTTCCACACGCTCTGTCGCATCGGCTCGGGCTACACCATGAAGGAGCTGTACGACCTCGGCCTGAAGCTCGCAAAGCACTGGAAAGTCTACCGTAAAAACGACCCCCCGGCCAACATCCTGTGCGCGACCGAGAAGCCCGAGGTGTACATCGAGCCTTGCAACTCGGTCATCCTTCAGGTGAAGGCGGCCGAGATAGTCGGCAGCGACATGTACAAAACCAACTGCACCCTGCGCTTCCCGAGGATCGAGAAGATCCGCGACGACAAGGAGTGGCACCAGTGCATCACCCTCGCCGAGCTGGAGCAGTTCCGCGGCAAGGCGTCGGGCAAACTGGCCTCGCGCCACCTTTGCATCGACGCCGCCGACGAGCCGCGGAGGAAAAGACCGAAGCTGCCCGCCAGATCCAAGAAGGCGCTCAGTGACCTCTACAAGCCGCAGGATCTCTCCGGGGTCGCCAAGGAGACGGACATCTTTGAGGACGTGGAGTTCTGCATCCTCAACGGGACCGCCGATCACCCCAAGGCCGAGTTGGAGAAAGCCGTGGCCAGGTAAATCGCTCGTTCGCGCAGAGTCGGCCGTCATGGCGAAAGAACGACCGCTCTGTGTTGTGTCGACTTCAGGTGCGGCGGTATCGTCGTTCAGAACCCGGGGCCGGAAACGTATTGCGTCATCGCCGGACTGGAGAACATGCGTGTGAAGAATCTGATTTTGTCCGACCGGCACGATGTGGTGCGGGCCCCCTGGCTGGTGGAGTGTCTGGAGCAGAAGCGGGTGGTTGCGTGGCAGCCGCGCCACATGATCCACATGTCGCCCTCCACCAAGGAACACTTCGCCAAGGCCTACGACGGCTACGGCGACAGCTACTTCCTGGACACGGACGAACGGCAGCTGAGGGAAGTGTTCGGGCGCGCGGGAGGGGTGGACGGCCCGGCGGCCGTCGACGTCGGCCGAGTCGAGGAGCGTTACGGCTGGGGCGACCTTCCCACCAGTATGTTCAGACCTTTCAGGGTTTACATGGACGACTACGCCGACGTCAACGACCCCGCCAGCGTCATTTCCGCAAGCGGTTTGGATATCAGGGCCCTGGAGTTTCGTTACCACGGAGGCACGGTGGTCGAGAAGTTGGAGGAAGGCGTGTCGCACGTCGTCGTCATGGCCGAAAGCAGACTTGAGCGTTTGAGGGGATTGAGGCGCGGCTTTCGAAAGAAGTTCAAAATCGTCCGAGACTCCTGGGTGACGGACTCAATCCAAGCGGGGCACCTGATGAACGACGACAACTATTTAGTCTGAAAAGCCTCCCCCCCGGGATACGCGGCCTTGGGATTCCGTCCTCGGCGCTGGCGGCCGCGTTGTGAATGCGGATGTATTTGTCGCCTAGTGTCGCGGGGATCGACAGAAATTGAGGACGATGCCGCCGATGATCCCGATTGGACTTTTTAGCTCAGCAAGTTTCTGGAAATTGTCATGACGTCATTTCCACCTTGTCACTTGTCTGCCTGTGCGTTTTTTTTGTCTCGCACAAAAATCTAGTAATTCAGAATCAATGCGTCGTTCGGCGAGTCAAATCATGTAAAAATATTTTTAAAAAAAATGAAATTAGTCTTACTTTCGAGGAACCTCGACATCATACATGAGAGTTTGATGACCTTCAAGGGGTTTCGTGCGTCGGTTTTTAGAGTTGTGTTTCTTTATGTTTGCTCACAGCTACATTTTATGACAAAATCCCGAAAGCAATTCGTGCACTGCTGAGATTCTGGACTTTCTGATATTTCCCATCATGCAACCATGATAGCTCATCGCATGTAGCTCACTTGGTTTTTTAATCATCTTTTTTGGTCATCTCCCTCCAGATTCATGTCGTCCACATGCTTTTTGTCGCGTGGGGAAATTTGGATGTGTAAAATGAATTCTTTTCCAGTGCACGTAATGGCGGCGTTTTTCATTGAATGTTTTTTTTTAAAGAAAATAAACAGGGCAAATAATTGATCCTGTTTTTCCCCCTTTTTCCTCTCTTCAGCATCCCACTCATCTGTCCGACAGTGGGCTGTATGTCACATCAGGTGTTTAAAACTGGCAAAGCCCCTCACAGCAAAGACAACCTGGTATTTTCTGCCTTCCGAAATGTCACCAGCGTGGCTTGGGACTCATTGATATGTTATAACCTTCATTTCGTCACACTCCAGGGTGCTACCCGTGGTGTCTGGGCATTGTTGGATCGAAAATAATTTGGGGGGGAAATGAGCGATGGTATCTACTGAGTCTTTAAGGTGACATGGTTTGGGGGGGGGGTGGAATCTTGCAACCAGAGTTTATATGTTCTCCCCGGGCCTGCGTGGGTTTTCTCCGGGTACTCCGGTTTCCTCCCACATTCCAAAAACATGCATGGCAGGCTGATTGAGCACTCTCGATTGCCCCGAGGTGTGAATGTGAGCGCGGATGGTTGTTCGTTTCTGTGTGCCCTGCGATGGGCTGGCAACTGGTTCAGGGTGTCCCCCGCCTCCTGCCCAAAGACAGCTGGGATAGGCTCCAGCACCCCCCGCCACCCTTGTGAGGATTAAAAACGTATCAGAAAATGAATGAAGAACCAATTATACAGTATGAGGTGCGTGTATTATTTTTGTCCACTCGGGGTCGCCATCCTCGCATTCTAATGTACTGTAGTATCTGTGCCCGTGACTGAAGGCCTGTGACTTAAAAGGCGGGGCCTGTCTCCCTGACGGACATGGTATTCGCTGAGATGAGAGTGTCTGTCCGGTAACTGGCTAAACCTTGACTCAGATTGCTTGGTTGAGTGACTCGGCGTCAGTCGCGGCCGTGCTGCTTATTGCATGAATGTGCTTGTGACGTGTTGATTGCATTTGTTCAATAAAGCAATTGAACATTGACCAAAGGCTGCGTCTATCCTTCCGCAGGTGGAGGGATTGTAATCCATTCAAATGACCAGTGGTGGGTTACATTAAATGAGCTCACAATGTATACTTTACGATGGATATGCAGTTGTGTAACTTCTTGCCCTTTTGCGTTTTTTTTTTTTTTTTAAATTAACTAAAAGATGATCCCAAACTTTGGATATTCTCTATTGCTAAACTGTCAAGCATGGCTGCGACAGGTATGAGCTGCATTCATTTGGTTCAATCCAGTTTACACATCTGGATGAACCAGTCCAGAAAGGCAAGATTCTTCATCTTTGGCTCGGGTCGGCATTTTTCACATCATGATGGAGAGAGTTCAAGTTTGCCTGCTCTCCTGAGACAGGACCATCGTTGTTGTTCCGGACAGCTGCAACAACACTCTTCTGCCTGTGGCTTTCTTGGAGTCATCCAGGGACAGGACACTTTCCTCATCTGGTAGTTTCTGCTTTACTGGTACCATGGGCGACAAAAGGCAATCAACTATATATTTGGACTTCATGAGCTTTTGTTTCAATGGCGAGATGCTTTGCTATTCTCGGGAGGTTAAAAAAAAAGTGGAAACCCACCCTTGTAAAGATGTCAAGCAAGTCCTCTTCATCACTTTCCTCCATTATGCCCTGAAGGTCCGACTCAACGGTTTTTATGAGAGGAAGGTAGTTGAGAAATGATGTCATCAGAATGTCAACATCAAGAGCGTCAACGTCGTGTTTGCCGGCTAACTCGGAAGCCTCGTCTACGATGCATGTCGTCGGTGCGAAGTATTCTTTCGAAAGACCATTATTGTCGTGACTCGAAAAAGTGAAATGTTGATGACCGGATGGAAAGAAGCAATAAATAGCGGTTTACATTATTGAGCCCATCCAAAAGGGATTAGAAGTTTGATTGACTGTGAAAAACATTGGTTAGCCAGATATAAATATCGTACAACAAATTCATGCGTAGATTAGGCCAATGTCAGACACCGATTGAGTAGAGTTAACTTACACAAATGATTCATATTAGATTTCAACTTTCGGAGGAGTCGTTCCTAAAAAGCAGTTTTAATATAATTATATCAAAGGTAATTTTCTGAGTTTCTGGCGCCCTCTAAAGGCCACGTGTGTCTTAGCATTGGCCTAAACAGGAGTTCCCCGCATCCAATATTTTGAATATTTTTATTCAATTTATTTTTCTAATTTGTTTTGTTTGGTCGGTTGAGTTTTTGGGGAGCCAACCCCAATTTTTCATGGCAAATTGTATATTGGCGGCTCATCCACATTTTCTTTTAAAAAGGTTTTGGCGGGGGGGGGGTTGAAATTTTGTTATATTTTTTTCATCCATTTCAATGCATTTGTTATAGGTATGCATTATACACTGATTTTTTTTTTCATTTTTGGTGGGCTGGCCCAGTCCCGATCCACTGTGAACTTGTAGTTTTGCCTCAATGAAATCTCACCTCAGTCTTGGAACTCACCGTTTCCCCTTCACACTGTTCAAAAATTGTTCCCAAAAGGCAATACCCCACCAAATTTGATGGCAGGAACCGTTCGAGGTGCTCCTCCATGACTGACTGCGCTGTTGTTTCCTGATTCTCAAACAGCCGCACATTTGTTTTATAAAACATATTATAGAGGATACAGGAGCCAAACTAACCTGAAAGTACAATACATGAAAACAAATTAATGTCATGCCTTGAAGCAAAAGTTTGCGAAACTTTGCAGTTTTCATTTTCAACCGAGAAGTATCGATTACCTTGTGTGATTACAAAACACATTTTGCTTCCGCTCCAAACATTTTCGCATGGAAAAGGATTCCAACAGGAATGTAACAATTGTGAGAAGAATGCCGTCTTCACTTGAATATTTCACAGCTAACAGTACATTGTGCGATCATATGAGCACAACACAGAAATGCTTCTCCCACACTGGACTATTTCCAGGTATTCTAGAATTTAGTATGACTGTCAGGCTTTAATTAGAGGTACTGAACTAGTATTTACTCCTGCAGGGCATTTATGTGCGTGCGCGTGTGCGTGTGTGTGTGTGTGTGTGTGTGTGTGTGTGTGTGTGTGTGTGTGTGGAGCACAGTGTTGAGCCTAAAGCTCAATTTCTGCTCTTTTGAAAATCACTGGGAAGAAGCAGCGGAAAAGATGGCAAATCCGTTGGGAGTGTTGCCACGAAGGAAATCTGCACAGGAGCAGCAGGGTGCCAAAACAGCTAAAACAACCCCCCCCCAAAAAAGAGAGAGAGAGAGAGAGAGAGAGACCTCATGTGATAGTCTGAATCTGAGTGTGAATGGTTGTCTGTCCCTTGTGATCATCTGGCGACCAATCCAGGGCGTAGTCCACTTCTGGTGCAGCAGTTGAGTTGATCTTTTTTCACGTCCAACAGGTGGCAAACCTTTTTCTGACACAGCAGCATTTTTGAAAACAGTAATCCGTTGCCCTTTATGACATCTCAGATGGATTACTTGAATGTACTTTACTTTGGAGTCAGCCAGCCCTTCCTCAAATGTCTTTAAACTATAAAACTGAAGCTAGAGACACACTGTTACGTAGGATTTACAGGTGGTTTCCTGATTTAAGTGTGAATTGCGTTTTTATTGGTTAAACGGTATCGATTGGGCTTGGTTCATCAAACGGTTTGGACTTTGTTGGTGCTTTCACTTGTCACTATTTGTACTTGATTTTACTCATCTGAAAGTGCTCGAAACACATTTAGGATCATTGTTATTTTAGAATTCCACTTTTTTGTTTTTCAATTACTTGATGGTTTCTTTTCTGAGCTGTTCAAATTCAGTTGAGTTGAGAGGGAGCGGGCATTAATAAATAACTCCTGAAGATCCAGTGGACTGCAACAAGGATTCTCGTGAATCTTTTGGATCCTGCGCCTTCTCAATTACAATTGCCGCCCCCACAAATGTTACATTTTTTTTTTAAATCAGAAATGCAAGTAACTTTTCTAAATGATTTTGTTTGTGCTGATTCCGAGTATGCCCTCGTTTTTCTCTAGCACATCAGGTTTAATAATAATAATAATAATGAAAAAAAAACCAATAACAACAACAATAACACCTGGCGTGGTAGAAAAAAAAATCAATGTCAAAAATTCGGGAACACATTGAATCATCTCAGATTCAAATTTGCTGTTGACCACTGTTATGATTATAGTCTGGGATCTTTATTAGGATTGCTTCGCCTCAATGTGTTTACCATCACTGTTATTCTCTCAAGAGTTTGTAGCTTTCTTCTGACAAACGTTGGTTCAATGCCTCGTCATCGGCTTTTGGTGGTCCATTGTATCTGAAAGTAACATGAAAACCCCTCGAACAGCAAACAAATTGAAGACACTCGGTTGATATTCGTCAACCAGTCTACTTTCTGTGCATTGTTTCAGTGTCGTTATTATTATTAGGCTACTCATAATTTCCTCGGTGCACACTCAATGTATGCCTATAAAGTTGACTGTGTTAATTGCAAATTTGATATCGCAATCTTCACATTTCAGTGGAAATTGTCTGTTTTGGACTTGACTCACCTCAAGTGGAGGAGAGGGATGCGGCGACTGCGGTGCGCGGCATAACGTCAGAGCTGGAGATGTCTTTATCAATTGTGCAAGAGTGAGGAGCGTCGCCACCGGATGCGGTGGAGAGTGGCTTTTCAATGTAATAGATCTCATCCGCGCAGCCCTTCGCCTTCGATGTAAAGTGAACTTCCGGTTGACATGTAAACACGATGACAACATTGAACAAATTATCAGGTTTTACAACCACTACTACCACTACGAGTTCGACTACTACTAATATGTAATGTCGTATTTATTAGAAATATTTATGAATTAAGTGTTAGGTTCAGTACCAGGTGGAATTTTTAAGTGAAACGTCAACGCTGTTCATTACAACGAATGGCAAAATCATATGAGGCAAGCGGCTAGAGTTCGCGTTGGGCTAAAAGTTAGGAGTCAAACTTTGGTCAAAATTAAAAACAAACAAATGAAAATATCTAAAAAAAAACGGTTGTGGTAGAAAAAAGTAACGACATTTCGAGAGACATAAAACCACCTCTGCAATTACAATTTTCGAACCGAGGGCAGCTTTTATTTTGTAGAAAATAGAACCGGAACCGGCAAGCCTTATTACCGCCAGCACGAGAGCTTCCAGCGAACACGCACAGTTCCTTGGCCAATATGGCGGCGACTTGACGACGGCAGCGGGATGAAGAGGGTGAGGGCTTGAAAAAGCAAAGAGGTCCGTCACAGGCTGTGGGCCTATCCGTCGACACCGAGCCCAGACCATGTTGGAAGACGACAGCTGCTGCAGCGTAGCGCGACCGAGGTGTCGGTGAGTGTGTGGATAACTATAGACGCGTTCGCGAGGCCCCGCAAGAGGGAGAGGAGGAGCGGAGCGGTGTGCGGCTCGTCTCGTCTCGGCTCGGCGCGGGGCTAGCACAGCGGCGGCTTCCCCCGGTCGGTCAGCCATGGAGGATTCGGCCCGGGCTTGCCAGCGTCTAATTTGCTACCCGGCCCACGCTCAGTCGGATGGGAATTAGCCGCGGAGGCCAAGGCCAGCCGGGACAAGCCACCAGCCGACACCTGAAGGGGGAGGAACGCGAAGCGGACCCCACGTCAATGACTGCTGCGGCAGAGGAGCCGCCACGGTGGAGTCGGCCGGTTCCCAAAATATGACCAGGGGTGCTGGGACGTGTTGGCACCAAGATGACGACGATGGCGGCTTCCAAATCTGGCTAGAACCCCCACGCGACAACCAAAAGCCATTCACCGACTCCGAGAGGGCGCAGAGATGGCGACTGTCCTTGGCATCCCTCTTGTTTCTCACCATCCTCCTCTCTGATCACCTGTGGTTCTGCGCCGAGGCCAAACTGGCCAGGACCCGGGACAAGTTGGGATCCTCCCGCCTCCTCTACCCCCGGACCCATTCAGCACATAGCAGCCTCAGAGAAAACCCACTCGCTATTTTTGTAGGAAACTCGAGCAAACATTTGTGGCGGCTGGAAACTTGCCACACGGACACTTTGTCAAACACCTGCTTGACTTTCGCCGACGCCGACCATTTGTGCAGGGGCCTCTCCGGTAAGGAGGGCACGCCGGCGGTCAACATGAGCGATTTGTACCTCTCCTTTTGTAACTCCTACTCGCTGCTGGATTTGTTCGGCGGCTCGACCAGTCCGGACAATTTGAACTGCAGCCTGGACGTGCTCGGCGACGTCGACGCGACCCGATGCAGCCTGTGCGTGCAGGCGTACCAGCGCTACGACCAGCACGCCCAGGAGAAGTACGACGACTTTGAGCTCCTCACGAGGAAATACGAGCCGACCGAGTATTCTGTACGGACGTGCATGGAGCAGTGCAAGGTAGGCGAGGGGATTTCGTGTGTGTGTGTGTGTGTGGGGGGGGGGCTTTGTGGTCCCCCTCCTCTTCCTGTCGCCATGGTGACAGATTCAAGGAGATGGACCGGCCTCATGTTCATTCATGTAGCTGCCTGTTGGCTCCATGCTAACGTGCACATGGAGGCCCTACTACACGACACCTCCTATCTGTGAATCGTTCGTGCGTTCCATTTTTTTTTTTACATTGGTATTTGCAAAATCATCAAAACCATAATGTTCGACGTTGATCCTCTCCATGGTCGCAGATAAGCTAGAGCCTATCGCTGATGACTTTGGGCGAGAGGCCATGGACACCCTGGACTGGCTGCCAGCTAGTCAATGGGCAGGTATAGTAGTTTCGTGAGTGACGAGTGACCCGAGCTCTGAGTTTTCTCGAGATATGAATCGTCGTACGACCAGTTTCTTTGACTTGCAAGCACAAACTTGAAATATCGAGTGCTGGATGGTGGCAGCAAACTCAACTCAACACAATAATCTGCACTTTGGCACAGATTGAAGAATTCTTCAAAAAGAGGCTTTAAGATGTGAAATGCATCACCAAATTAAACAGAAAACAATGAGACTTACACATTGCGCACTTCAAATAATGTCTTAGGCACTCTTAGGTTAATGCTAACACATCATCGAGACCACCGCAGGCTGGCTAACCATTACCACACCTGTTGCCGATTTATAATCCTGTAAGCGTCAGATATTTGAACACCAACGGCGGAGCTACACGTCATATCGTATATCACAATACTCCCTGGGATATACTGTTTGAATCGTCGTACGACCAGTTTCTTACTTTGACTTGCAAGCGCAAACTTAAAATATCGAGTGCTGGATGGTGGCAGCAAACTCAACTCAACACAATAATCTGCACTTTGGCACAGATTGAAGAATTCTTCAAAAAGAGGCTTTAAGATGTGAAATGCATCACCAAATTAAACAGAAAACAATGAGACTTACAAATTGTGCACTTCAAATAATGTCTTAGGCACGCAACCCCGCTCGGTTAATGCTAACACATCATCGAGACCACCGCAGTCTGGTTTACCATTCGCACACCTGTTGCCGATTTATAATCCTGGAAGCGTAAGATATTTGAACACCAACGACGGAGCTACACGTCATCTCGTACATCACAATCCTCACTGGGATATACTGTTAATCCTTTGAACTCTGATTGCACCTTGCTGAAGTACCGAGAGTAGTGGTTGACCTCTTTGTTTGTGTCTCTGACTGTTCCTGGAAGCTCCGTGGCCAAGGTGGCGGGCACAATGAGTCGAATTGAATTTGACATTTCTCTCAAGGCATCACTGTGCTCTATAGACAAACAATCATTCGCACCCACATTCCCGTGGCGAATTTAGAGTCTCCAATGAATGTCAAATGTATGCTTTCGGAATGGGCGAGCAAAATCACAGTCTAGATTCAAACCCGCCCCCTACTGTATCTACCCAACTTGGAAAAACAAAAAAAAAGTGACAAGATGATTTGTTATTTATTCCTTCATGTGATTTGTCTCATTTATGCCCCCACTTGTGGATTGGTATGGTGGTTCTCAAACTTTTTACATGGCATCGGCAAGCACCGATACCAAGTATCGGTAGCGGGCAGATACTGGCTTTATTTCAAGCCATTGGCTACTCCTGAAAGCTGCTGATAGAAGCTACCAAATAAGACAACATTTTTAAAAATGACATTGAGTAAGTCCTCCTCCAGTAGGCGGCGCTACACTGCGGCAGATTGCCACATCGGCGAATGATCGTGTGCGTCAGAAAAAAAAAATGGTCTATGTTGGCAATTATCTGTCAAAGTGGTATCGGTACTCTGTCGGCTGAGTACGCAAGGATGAATACTCGTACCGGTTTTGGGTGGAAAATAAGTGGTACTGAACGTCCATACTTGATACAAGAAGTATCACTTCCAAAAATACTTTGGTCTCCAAGTACCAACATACTGACCGCCATTTAAATACAGAAACATAGCAGGTATTCCTTAAACGCGGAGGAACTATTTCCCCCGTTTGCTGTTTGATTGCAAGCGGCAAGAACGAAAACTGCACGGATGACGTTGCACCGTTTTGCCTGAACCACTTTGAGCACCCGAAAGCCGCGTTGTTGGACTGATCAAGCGCATTGGCCACCGCCAGGTGTTCGCCGGGCCCGCGCCTCTCCACATGGAGAATGAGTCGTTGAAGTCAAGAGGTGGTTTGGCGGCCTAATGTGGCGGAAGGCTCTTGTTTGCTCATCGTAGCCAGACGCACTAAAAAGGCTCTCGACCGGCTCCATTTGATCGCTGGCCGCGCTTTAGAATACGCTTGAGGGGCTCCGACTTCAAACTGCCGCGCACGTGCGCGGCGTACAGTAGAAGTGAGTGTCAATACAGAATTGGCTTCACGTGCTTCGCTTTGAACGTTGCGTGTAGTCCATATTGATGGTTGTACATCTGTTCCCAACGTGTCAAAAAACATGGTACCCCCAGCTTTTTTTTCTCCCTTTCTGTCAGGGGTTTTTCTCGGACAAAGTTAAACAAATGACTCGACACACAGGGAAGATTGTCTTTTGACAGCGGAAGAGGATCTCTGAGGGCAAACGACGGTTGTTGCCACGTGGTCACTCTTAGAGTTCCTTGTCCTCCAGTCGGAATTTTATTGTTTACGTTTGTAAAATACAAGAAAAACACTGCCCCCAATATTTGCATACCACGCCCCCGGTCCGGCCCCTCAATAGTGATCTGATTACTAATGATGGGAAAACGAAGCTTCATGAAGCACCCGTGATACTTTTTGACACCTCTAAATGGTGCTCTTGGTT
The DNA here is from genome assembly GCF_001891065.2 of Hippocampus comes. Classification (NCBI taxonomy): domain Eukaryota; kingdom Metazoa; phylum Chordata; class Actinopteri; order Syngnathiformes; family Syngnathidae; genus Hippocampus; species Hippocampus comes. Next base: position 651,181 of record NW_017806249.1, on the reverse strand, counting down.
TAAATATAAAGGTTCGTGCAATGGAACTGTATTAAAATTCCATTGAATCTTTAAACCAAGAGTGCCCTCTTGAGGAGTCAAAAACGTACACAAGTGCTTCACGAAGCTTCACTTGTCCACCACTACTGATTACCTTGGTTTAAGCTTTAAACCACAGATACGTTGACACCTTTCAGTCAGGTCTACAACGAATCAGCAAGTTGCAGACTTCAGAGATGACAAATGTCCGCTTGGGCGCGACAGCCGTTCCCAACCCGTCTTTTGATGTTCAACAACGCTTCGTTCCCAAATTGTTTATTCCCACTTTGTGACCGAGTCCAGCCTTCTTCCATCTGTTCGCCCCCTTACTTCGACGTGATAACCGTGGACTTCAAAAGCCCTCCGCCCAAACGGCCGACACCTTTGCGCGCAGGCGTTTGGGGGCATTGAATACGCACCCAAACGTCTAGACCTGCCCAAATTAAATGAAACTTTAAACATGATACCATTTTGCTCGTCGATTTCTCTAGCACCTTCCCACCCGGAGGGAGTCAAGAGCTGAGTAACTGAGCGGCGCTGTCGTCGTCGGTGAATGGTGATGCCAGACTCCATTCACAGAAGCCCCAGCCAATCCCAGATGGCCTCTATTCACCCAAACACTGACAGGGAGGCGGCACATACAGATCAAAAATCCCACAAAGCCATCTGCTTGCATGTAAAAAAACCGAACCCAAATGCGTTTGGATGCCCACACCGCATGCTCTTGTGAACTGCCACTTCGTCTCTCTCTCTCTCTCTCTCTCTCTCTCTCTCTCTCTCTCTCTCTCTCTCTCTCTCTCTCTCTCTCTCTCTCTCTCTCCCCCCGTCATTCCTTCGACGCTCGCGTACTCTTTCTTGAGTCATGTGTCGATAGAACCTTGAAGTAGGCGCCGTGTCATCATCTCATCGTGTATTCATGTTGGTCGCTTTCGCCATCCCAAAAGGTACAATGCGGGTTTTCCTTTAATGCGTACTGATTTTTAAAAAATATCACAAATCACTTCATGCACGTTAAGTACCAAAGCTTCGTTTGTCCTGAGCTGCGTCAAGGAGTTATTATTTTTTTTCCTTCAAGGTCACAAAAAATGGGCGCAGATGTTTTAGGGCCGCCGGCACACCGCTTGATGCTTACGAATCCAGCGAGGACGCGACCATCACCCCCCACCAAAAAATTGACAGTTGGCCACCCACCCACGCACATCGGGCGTTTTAACATAAGGACTCCTTGCAATGTGAATCGTGCGCGCTTGTATCGCGTTCTCGGGCTCATCGTGCAAAGTGTTGAACTGTGTTGCTTTTTTTTTTTTTTTTTTAAATCGTCAAGGTGGACGCAGGTTGCTACAAAAAGAGGACCTGGCTGAGAGTCAAGACAAAAGAATGGGGACGTATTTAAAGGTGGAGCTGGCTCCTTAAAAATTGCCTCTATTGATGGTGCCCCCTAAAAAGAACTCAGCCGTGAGCTATTCATTCATCCAATTTAGTTTGAAGTTCCATTCTGAAAAATAAAAAAAGCACCAGCTGCATCTCACTTTGAAAAAAAATTTTTGCTAGTGTTTTTTGAAGCCATTTTTCCTTTGATATAAATTTGGAAATGATGATATTTGAGCATGTAAAAAAATATATATCAGAAGTTCGCGGCCCGTTGGTGCAATGGTTAGCACGTCGACCTCACAGTGCAGAGGTCGTGGATTCGATCCCAGCTCCGGCCTTCCTGTGTGGAGTTTGCATGTTCGCCCTGGCCTGTGTGGCTTTTCTCCGGGTACTCCGGTTTCCTCCCACATTCCAAGATCATGCATGGCAGGCTGATTGAACGCTCAAAATTGTCCCTGGGTGTGAGTGTGAGCGCGGATGGTTGTTCGTCTGTTTATGCCTTGTGATTGGCTGGCAAGCAGTTCAGGGTGTCCCCCGCCTACTGCCCGAAGACGGCTGGGACAGGCTCCAGCACCCCCCGCCACCCATGTGAGGATAAAGCGGATCGGAAAATGGATGGATGGATGGATGGATAAATCTGATCAATAGATGAGGGCGATGCTTTTCATGATTTGAATGTGTGGGAAGATGCAATAGGATAAAGCGGTGGCAACAATAACAACAACAATAACAACAACAAAAAATTGTGTTTAGTGTTCAAGAATAACGTTTTCAATGTGATGGGATGAAGAGGCTTGATGATAGTTTTGAGTCGTTGAGTTTTGGTAGATGAATCAATATCATGTTTTGAAATCAATCAATATTCATTCAAACTTGTTCACTGTACATAAAGATTATATGCAAGTGTGGGTGCGTGTGTGTGTGTGTGTGTGTGTGTGTGTGTGTGTGTGTGCGTGCGTGCGTGTGTGTGTGGTCCTCCATTATTCACTGAAAATCTTGTCTAGTCGCTTTACTTGTGCATAGGCCAAAGCAATAAAAGTAAGTACTTTGGCGTCATCTGGTGTATTCCTGGCGGTATTGTTGCGTTTAATTCATCGATAGTGTTTTTGTCTCCTTTTGAAATGTCCTGTTTTTCTTGGCAGTCCTTGACGACGCCTCGTGCACCCTCCAAAATGCACGTGAAAGTCTTTCTGCTTCCCTGCCGACGTAGCTTCTCAAAGCTGGTCTTCGTCTACTTTGCTCTCACAACCTGTCATGTGTAAATGCCAGAGACTTGTGTCTCTTCAGACTCCATACATTCAATCTCAGGTACTTATTTATCATAGAGAGAGGGAGAGAGATTAGTTAAAAAAAAAAAAAAAGTCTGAAAATGGCTGGCACTGTATGATTTAATATTAATTGTGTAATGCACAGGTGTCAAAGTCAAGGCCCAGGGCCCAGATCTGGTCCGCCACATCATTTGACGTGGCCCCGCGAAAGCAAATCAAGCATGTCAACTTCCATGATGCTTGCTAAAGTTTGAACCAAAATCTCAAATTGTCATATGTAATCCATGATGACGTAGAGATATGCCAAGCATTTTCCCGTTTCCAAACCCCTTCTTACATTCACGTAAACACAGTTGAAACACGTCATTATCCTTGACTTCTGATTTCAAAACTAGGTGTCCGTCAGTTTGTTGTGTGCTTTGTATGTAATATGTGGAGGCAATTAAACATTGATATCGTTTCACAAAATTCACAGTCAGAACGGTCCTCAAAGGGAAACCGTAACTCCAACGTGGCCTGCGACAAAAATGAGTTTGACACCCCTGGTGTCAAGTGTCACTACCTGTTTGCCCCCATGTGTAACGTCACATCATTTTGTGCTCGTGTGTTGTTCAGACCCGTACGCGAGCTAAAACTCCTGCGAACCTCATTCGAAGGTGGTTTGTATGTGTTGAATAATTTAACTACTGACTAGCAGTTGTTGTGTAACGCGGCTTGATGACTCTGGATGTGTACTGTACAAGCAAATTTATTGCATATATCGAAACCAGTGTGATTTTATTTTTTTGGGGTGGGGGGCAGGGTATCAGTGACTTGATCAACCACAGCCAATAGAGTGTGCGTGTTTCCCACTTTTTAAGGGACCAAAAGTAATGGGACAAATTAATCATGGTCAATCAAACTTTCAGGGCTCTGTGGCATAAAAACGGACACGTCTTCATTTTCACGCCGGGGCAAATGGAGTCGTGCGTGTCATCGCGTCTGAAGCAGTTCGGTGTGTTGCGATCGGGCTGGCGGCCCACCAAGCTCCAAGGTGACAGAGGATTTCTGAGTGCCAGGTCCCCATTCACAATGATCACACATTAGGCTGATCAAATCAGACCGCAGGCCTGCTTCCTGACTAACTCGATTTGCTCTCATACGCTTCCCTTTTCACGCCGCACGCGCACACGCACGTGTACACTTTTGCACTGTTGCACTTGTGCACACGAGCAGAAAAAAAAAAAAAAACAGCGGCGAGTGGGGCAGCACCTATTGAGCGCTGATGAAAAGCAGAGACTGGCGTTACCTTGGTAACTGCTGGCATACATTTTCAGGAGGACCCAGATTTTTCTGTCTGACTCGGAATTGTTTTGGTTCTATTTCCATCGCCGTGGCATCCCTGGACTTATGATCTCACCTCTCGCTGTCAGGAATGATGCCGCGACTGGATCCTCAGAGGGATGCCGAGGAGCGGCTCAAACTCCAGAAATGTGATGCAGCCGTTGAGGTGTCTCATTTATTGATTATTTTTGGGTCGGGATCACGATCCACATTCTGACATTGGCAGTTTACGACCACTAATAAAGCCGAGCAGCATGCGTGTGAACGCGATTGCATTTGAGATTTGGTTGCAATTGTAGGTTAGCGGGGAAATGTATATGCTTAGGCTTGGATTCTTAAAGTGACAGTCACTGGCCCAATATTCGTGTCTTTGAGGCGGCTTTCAACATTGGCCTAATTTTGTGATGAAGTGAAGTCATTCCCCCCCCATGTCAGTTCGATATTTATCCTGCATCGCGGTGGGTGCTGGAGCCTATCCCAGCTGTCTTCAGGCAAGAGGCGGAGGACACCCTCAACCGGTTGCCAGCCAATCGCAGGGCACACAGAGACCAACAACCGTACATTGCTCACACCCACAACGCGGGACAATTTTGAGTGTTCAATCAGCCTGCCATGAATGTTTTTGGAATGTGGGAGGAAACCACGCAGGCCCAAGGAGAGCATGCAAACTCCACACAGGGCGGAATTGGAATTGAACCCGGTACCTCTGCACTTTGAGGTCGACGCGCTAACCACTGGCCCACCGGGCCACCGCCTTTTTTATTATTATCATCATCATCAGGCAACTGCATGTACAATTCACCGATGGCACTCGCAAAGAATGGGAATCTGGAGGGCCGAAAGAAGCGTTTAAAACTGTACGCGTGAGCCACGATAGTTAATAGGCTGCAAAAGTGAGTCGCGTGCCTCCGCGTCAGGCTGTTGCTCATCTCGGCATGCATGTGTATATGCGTGCGCATGCGCACGTGCGCGGTTACGGGTCGATCGCGGGAGGTTGGTTGATCAGAAAGTAGATCTTCGGTCAAAAAAAAGTTTGGGCACTCCTGGGTTATATGAACAGCAAACTGATGTGAATGAGCTTGACTTCGATCTTGTCCAACACATTTGGGAAGAACGGAGATGTTGAGTCTCCCTCTCTGTCTTCCTCTTCCTCTTCCAACACCATTGAGGCTCTTCTGGATGAATGGGCACAGCATACTCCCAAATTCGAACAGAAAGTCTACCGAGACGAGCGGGGGCGACCGGGGACTTTCATTTTCTGTGGGCGTACCGCTCCGAGATTGTATCATCAACCAGCATGTTTTTTACCCTCTAATCACGACTTCTTCTCTGTCCCTTCCAGACGGCCTACAAGCCGTGGCTGTGTGCTCAGTATTTCCCCACCATGCGGCAGTCGTGTCAAAGAAAGGTATCGTGCCACCAGTACTGCTTGGAGGTCCAGCAGAGCTGCCCGTTCATCCTGCCGGACAACGACGACTTGATCCACGGCGGCAGCCCCAGTTTCATCTGCACGGGTTACTGTCCACTCTGTCTGGCTATTGCGGTCTTTCGCTTTTTTTTTTCATTGTAGGATATAATATTCGAGATCATATTTTGCAGTGTTTGCCAAGCTTTACTGAGCCAGAGCACCTGTTTTACATTAGAAAAAAAAGAATAATTAAAAAAAATATTTCCAAAAAAAATATAAATAAATTATTAGATACATTTAATTTTTTTTAACTTATTAATAATCGAAAAAAAATACTGCAAAGGGTTGAAGTATTTTTCCATTTTTTCACTGTCCAGCGATCGGAGTGCCGACGCTAGCGAGACTCGTCTCCACGCTCATCCACAATCATTTTTTTGGTGTACTTTGTTGATGTATGAAGTCGAGGTGAAGCGACTAGTCGATTAATTGAGAACTAAATAGATGATCAAATTAATCGGGAGTCGATTAATTGTTAAGATAATCTTGTTTAATTTTAAATTGTCCAAATCCTTGGAATTTCAGCCTCCTAACAGAAAAATATTTTCGGACGTCTGTCGACGTCCATACAAGCAGACTGATTGTCTGTGTGTCCTTTAAAAAAATAAGACACTCTTGCCTATTTTCTGACGTGTTACAGACCAAACCAGTAACTAAATAATATGTATGTTAGTGCAGTTTCTGCACTTTCAGTATGAAATATTGTCCTGTTTTACAATAAAGGGGGTTAATTTTTTTTCTCAATCCAATTCATCGCTTAATTGACAATATAATCAACCGATTAATCGATGATTCAAATCAGCGTTAGTTGCATCTCCGGCTATGAAGACTGTCATCTTGTCGGGCAGACATTTTGCTGCCCCACCGACCGTTCGAGTCTGGCAAGGGCAGCAGACCGGGCGAGTCGAAAGGCCCGTGTAATTTGGCGACGAAAACTCAATGAGCACCAGTAGGGTCGACTAATTTTCGCCGATTAATCGGTTAATCGTCGATTAGGTCGATTAATCGGTTCAGCCATTATTCGCCAATTGAACGTGGTAATCCGCTGTCGTGTTTTCAACGTCAAAAGATGTCTAAGATGTGTTTTTCTGGTCGGCGTCACTCCCGTTTCAGGACTCTCGAGAGAGCATCCATCAGAGAGCAAGGCGGAGTGCTGCGACGTCCGATGGGACTCCAACATGGACGGCCCCTCGGGCGAGACGCTAAAAAGGACTGCCTCCTCCTGCCGGCCCAAGGGGGCCTCGGTCACCTCCACCGCAACCCCGAGACTGTGCAGCGGGCGGCTGAAGATCTGCTTGCTGGCGCTCGTCCTCCTGCACACCGTCATCATCATCTCGGCCTCCCATAACTCCACTTTGGCGGGCGCGGCCGTCACCTTGTCACCGGAGAAGAGCGAGGATTGAATATCGGCATTGGCCGAGGCTTAAGGGGTTTATTGCTTTTGCAAATGTCACGGTCGGGGATATGGCCGGGATCACCCCCCCCCCCAAAAAAAAAAAACAAAAAACAAAAACACCCAGCACAGGATGCGGGAGGGCTTTTATTGAAGCTCGGAGTGGACTGGACCGCCCACTTAAAGAAGTGACCTCTTACCACTTAAAACCTGCTCATTGTTTCTATTCCAGCCATATGTTTCGGAGCATCTTGTGCCTCCACCTCTCCTCTCCTTCTGTTTGTTTGTTTTTTTTTTGTTTTTTTTTTTTTTTTTGCTGTGTTTCTGTGTCTGGATTGCACGTCGAAATGGACAGCGATATGAGGGTGCGCGCCCCTGCTTGTCTCTACATTCCATTTTTTGATCCTTTTGATGAATCCGCCCTGTTTCCTTTTCCTCTTCCTTTCGACCTTCCAATAACTCATCCCTCACTCGCGTGGTCCTTTCAAAGAATTCAGCTCGTCGATATTTTCTCAACTCTTCCCCTCCCTACATGCCTCAACAGTTTGGCCCCTCAAGTGCACTCAGATTTAAGATAACGGCGCCAGGCAGTGCGCGCCCCGGCGGTGTTAAATTTACCTCACGGATGGCAGTGGTGGCACTCAAGTGACAAAAGCGCTTCATGAACTTGTCATCCGTCGACATTGTCGGAATGAAAAAAAAAGGGGGGGGGGGAAGCTGAAAACTGGAAAGTGGTTGAAACCAAAACCCCGGGGCCTCATTTATCAACAAGGCATACACACCAAGTATTTGTTGAGCCATTTACATCACACACAAAATCAATCCTTATTCACGTGTGTGGGTTTATAATTCTCGCTCTACTTGCTACTGCGCATTGCTCTTATTTTGCCTCCTTTGCACTTTTACACGAGCAGTATTTACAATCATGTATTTGAACAAGGTATAATAAAGAGCTTAACAGCTGAGAACCTTTCCCGTCATTTAAGCGTAATCTCAAATCATCTTTGCCCACAAAATCGTAACATTTTACAGCCATCTCAAACTGCTTAGGTTAAACCTTTTCCCTTAAACAAAAAAAATGTTTTTCTCCCAATGGCAGTCTGTTACATTTCAAACAAATACAAAAATACAGTTGTGCCTTGCAATGCGAATGACCCAATTTATTTTTCCAGATATCGGCCGTTGTGTGGATGATTTTTTTTCTTTTAATTATGACTTGCCTGCAAAAAAAAAAAAAAAAAAATGGCGATACTAGTGCTGGATGGCGGCAGTGAAGTCAACTCAGCTCACTTCACAACAAGTAGCAGTTTGGCAGACAATCAACAATTGTTCTTCGTCGTCTTCAAGCTGTTTATTGCCACTCACTTAAGGTTTACTGTCAAACTAAACATAAAACAAAGAGAATTACTTGTACATTTAAAGCAACCGCATCACTTTGCCTTTAAGTCCACGATGTTTGCGTTAAATGCATCGAGGGAAATGTCATAGACGGACTAACGAATGGTATCGAAGTGGCAGGGTTTTAACGACTTAAGGAACGGCGATTTGAACACAAATGGTGCAGCAACACATCTAGGCAAACTCACAGGGGCTTGCCAAAGGATTCGGCCCCCTTGAAGTTTTTGACCTTTTGCCAACATTTTAGGCAGCAAACATATCGATGTAAAATTGGAATTTGTTGTGAAAAATCAACACCAAGTGGGACACCATTGTGAAGCGGTGCAAAATTCATATTATTCTGCCCCTTCAATGTCAGTGCAGACAACTCACTCCAGAAGTACACTGAGGATTTCGGAATGATCCGGTGTTGGGGGGAATTAAAATTTTATATCTTCCTCTTTGAAGCCCGAAATGTGACAAAAGAATGAAAAGTTCAAGGAGGCCTTTACTTTAGCAAGACAATGTATTCTTTATCCTCTGCGAAACACGGACTGTTATTACAGATCAATTTCTTTGTCCCGGAGGCTCCAAAATGCAGTCGTGCAGACTGCATTTTACTGCCCCCCGGTGGCCATATTGCACACACCGGCCGTAACCGCAAAGAATGAATCGTGACGCACCCTGTTTATTCTTTCCCTTCTCTTTAATGAGGTGATCACGATATCCTTTTATAAAGCGGCACGGTCACGGATTCGGATCGTATCGGAAGGCAGCACCGAACTCAATTGAGGTGACCAATATTCTTGAACCTTCAGAAAAAAAATCAGATGGCGGCTGATTTCTGGTCATGCCATGAATGTTTCTGTTCACCCCGACATGAAACATTTTCGAATCTCCGCGTCCCCCCTTCCAAACCTTTTTGTTCTTCTCCACTCAGGTTGATGATTGAGACCCCGCGTATTGAGTGCCTCTTTGCTGTACACCCGAGTCGAGCCAGCACTGGCAATGGAGCAATCTGATATTGATTTCCGAACGATTCCGAGAAAGGTGCGTCTTTTGCGACCTTTATGCCACCCTTAACAAACTGATGACCCGGGCAAGCAAAGGGCTCCATTCGCATCGGCATGTGAGGAGAATTCAAGGGCTAGACCCATCCCACCCGTGCTTCTGAGTGTGTGCGCTTGTGTGTTTTTTATTCTTATTTTGGCTTGTGGACATCTGATGTGTGTTATAAGTGCACAATGGAGACCGAGTTTGGAATCATGACATCATCAGTTCGCATCCTTTGAAGTGAGAAGCGCTGTCAGATTAGGCTGGCGAAGGACTGACCCGACCGCAATTTGCTAACGTCAACAATATGGTGATGTGAAAGGAGTTGGAGGGCTACGCTGAAAAGAAGGAAGGGAAATATAAGAGTAAAGTTTGAGACAGATGTCAATTTCCGGTCCTGTAGGTGCAGCTCTCTCTGCTGGATCTGGTCGCAAATTGGCTTTTAACTCGCAAATGTTTCTTCCATCTGCACCGTACATTTTGGAGATGCACCAAAACTGTGATCTTGCCCCTCCCTCCAAAAAACTTTGATTATCGATTGTGTAGTTTTGTTTCAATCCCGCTCACCAACAGAGAGCAACCACCCTGTCCCCCCCCCCCCCCAAAAAAAACCCCAAAAACCTTGTTTTATGAGACGAATAGAGTTATCCTTCAAGGAGACAAATCACAATGTCACAAAAAAAAACAAGGCGGAGGTTTTATTCCCGAGAAATGTATTCATTTCATACCATTGTAAACCACTGTAGCATTTTTCACAGTTTTATACTCTTGTTTCAAAATTGGGAGAATTAAAAAAAAAAAAACAACTGTACTTGAATAAGGACGAATGCACACTCTACTTAAAAGTTAAATACAACCGAACTGAATTCAACGAAAAGTACTGCACTGGACTAAATAAAATAAAATGAAATAAGGCAATGAGATTATGCACAGATAAGATTTAATTCAGTACGCTGAGGGGAAGCCCACGTTCTAAATTTGGAGAAACATCGATCGAGATTACACTGATTGACTGTTTCCTTATTTTACGACATCTCTCGGTCAGTTTTTTATTTTTTTTTTTTGCTTTTTATTGTGACCCCCAAAACTTTCTTACGCAAATTCATATCTGCACAGAATGGAAACAGAATCGTCTTGCAACACGATTGCCATTTTCTTCCTTTCCTTTTGGTTTTAAGATGCAACCAGCCGACTCCCGCGCGACATCTTTGCTCATTCAATTCATCTCCCAAAAACAATGATCATCATGTCTATCAAATCCATTCATTGACTTTTACTCTCCTGACCCTTGCACCCCCGCCGTTGTCTGAACCACCAACCCTTCCTGTCCCCTTTGCCTGAATATTAAGAAAATTCCCTGGAAGACAGCATATTCGTTCCCCTGATCTCGACCTGTTCGCATTGCGTGCATCTATGCGGACGATGCTTTCTGTTGTAAATATGCCCCCCCACCCCACCCCCCCTGCAAAAATGGCCTCCCGTTACCTTCTGAAGATTCACAGGTTGCCCTCCTCAAACCCTCTGTTTGAATCTCACTGTGATTTCTGTTTGCCTCCTCCGTTTTCGTCTGCTTTCGGAGATTGTTCTTGCCGCATTTTTACGTTGCCTACTGCAGTGGTGTGACTTGATGAGTAGGACTAAGTTGGATGTTTAAAAAGATGCGATGCAGAGGTCGTGGGGGGAAAAAAAACACAAAAAACCTACAAAAAACAACACTTGAATTATGAAAAGGGTTCGAATACAGACAAAAAAAAGATAACATTATCATATTGTCATACTAGAGATGCTTTAGTTTGCTATTTTCCTTTCTTTTCTACAAAAGACTTGATGAAATGAAATTATTTATAACAATGCGTCCCTCAAGTCATGATCTTTTATGGACGTGAAAAAAAATGTATTTATTAACATTTTGTTCGAAATAAAAAAATAAATATAAATTATGTTACACATTATTTTTGTTGTCTTTTTTTTGTGAGTGGTTGATTACGGGAAAGCGATGCCGGGATCGCACGTTTGATTTTAAAGCAACTTCTTTGAAAATGAAGCAAAACACATTTTGAAAAAAAATATGTGACTGTACCATCTAATCTGGTGTTTAAAAAAAGTTACATGTTTTGCTGCAAAATAGGAGTGAATTGGACTTATAAAACACATATATTGTAACCCTTACTAAGTGATAGGTGGGGGGGGGGGATAATTTTGATACAGGAGCACCTCTGTAAACATTTCTGATCACTTTTGTCGCGCCCCCATCTTCGGGGAGATTTTGATAACACTTTGCCGACACCAACTGACCCCCCTTTGTGGTTTATTGTTCGCACTACCGACTTTTAAGCAGGAGATGGCGCCCGAGGAATGGCTAACATTCAATAGGACGCGTTTCAAACCTTTTTTGAACCAAAGCGCCCATTCCCGTTGGAGAAAACCCCACACCACCCAACAGAAAAGTCACGATATGAGCGAACGCTGACATGAATGATGATCTTGCCTCAAATTACTCACCCCTTTATTCACTCAGTTTCTAACCTGTGCCTTGAAGCAAAACAGAACAGCTAACCTGCTGGTAAGTAGACGGACGACATCGCACTCTCAATTGAAACGTCACCAGAGCATGGCTGTGTCATTAATCCGTGCCACGGAACAGTCAATGAATGAGCTAGTCCCCCAATGATCACTTTAATTATGTCTGCATTTCCCCCACGTTGAATGTTTAATCAACGTATTTGTTGAAATGTCATTTATTACGAAATGTCACCCCACATAATATCTTCTCTTCGAGTGACACGTGGTGCAACCAGAGTTTTTGTCACCCCGGAAGTCTGTGCGAAGTATTTGCTAGCATTCAGCGGCGCAATCCGCCAACATTGCAAGGAACAAACACGATAAATTGAGTTGCTGATGTAAATTCTTAAAAATGACAAGAATGTCACACATATTGTTTAAGGAGTAGCCACATTATTACAAAAGATAATTATCTTTATGAAGGCATAAAATGTTCATTCCAGAATTGGAGGACAATATGCACCAATATTTTAAAAATGACCCATTGATTAACTTAGCATTTGCAGTATTTTTTTTTCAAGAAAAAAAACATAATATAGTTCAACATGTTATTCCATGCATTAATTGCTGATTGTTTGCTGTATTTTTTGCTGTCAGGGCAAAGCAACAAAAGTAATATTTTAGCATACTAGCTTGATTCTTTTAGGCTAGTATCATAGCAAATCGTATTGATTAGCCTCGTGTAAAGGTGGTTTGTTTGTGTTGAATAATTTACCTACATACAGTTTATGTAACATTGGTTCATGAATGTGTACATGCTAGAGGCCTGAAGTTGATGCTTAAGCGATGAAATATACAGCATTGTTTTAGCATATTAGCATGTTTCTTTTGGGCTATTATCCTAGCAAATCGTATTGATTAGCCTCGTGTAAAGGTTGTTTGTTTTGGTTGAGTAATTTACCCACATACAATTTATGTATTGTTGGTTCATGGATGTGTACATGCTGGATGCCTGAAGTTGATTCTTTATTATCCTTGCCCTTCTCTGTAAATTGATAGTAGCATATATATTATTTTACCCCATGCGTGATGTCACGTCAGTTTGTGCTAACGCGTTATTTCGGCTAGTATGCTAGCTAATACAATTGATGAGCCTCATGTGAAGGTGGTTTGTTGTTGTTCCATAATTGACCTACTGAAAACAGTTGTTTCATTCATATGATTGTATACATACTGGACGCATGAAGTTTCTGCTTTATGATCCTTGGAGTTTGAAGTGCTTTACTTGCTATCTTTTGGCAGCTATACGCAAGTATGTATTCCTTTTCGGGGAGCTAATCAATTATTCACTGATAGTCCAGCGTCCTATTGATACAATTTTTTTTATTGGACCCAGGCCTTGCACTGGTGTCTCAAAAGCTTTTTCCTTCCTTGTGTTTGTGTGCTCACAGTACTTAAATGAAACCAGTGCCGTCTGTAGTCCTACAGTGTGCTCATGCTCTAAATGAGATGCTAACACTCCACCCACGCGTCTTCCTGCTCGCTCTCCTCTCTAGCGAGTGTACATCACGGCATCTATATAACTCACAAACACGGTGGTGTCTCGACTCGAAGAAGAAGACAATACGTCGAGACAATAATTCTTTATTTATAGGAAGAAGACATTACGACTACGTCTACATAACAATTCTTTGTTTATAGTAAGAAGACATTCACGACTAAATAAAGATGCTTTCCCCTTTTTTACTTTAGGCCACAGGTGTCAAAGCCAAGGCCTGGGGGCCAGATCTGGCCCACCACACCATTTTATGTGGCCCCCACCATTCACCAGCTATTAAAACTCACTCTCTCATCATCTTGATTGGATGCTCTTAAATAAAAAAAAAAAAAAAACTGAAGTCTGAATGGTGGTCCAAATAGAAAAGGACTGAAATAAATGCCATGAGTGTAGTTTGAATTGTGGCAGGGGAGGGGCGGGTTACATTCCAAATAACTCTACACAGTTAATGTATAAACTTCTGGCAACAAAAGTGAGTCATTTGATGGTATTGTTTTATTTTGAGCGTGGGGGGGGCATTATTTTCTCAGTATTTTCTGACAGTTCGTGTCCCCTGTGGCACCATGATACCTCTCGCAGGTCAGTCTTGGTACTACACCAGACGTCGCGTTTTGGGGAGGAAACTTTGTGGTCGTTGGAAATACGGTCGTGCTTGTCGAGTGCTGTGTTGGTGATCCCAAGTCAGCAATGAAAGACATAAACGCACATTTGTTTTATGAGTGAAAGTTGTCTTTAAGAAAAGGAAAAAAAAAGTTTCTCCTGTTGATTTGTGTTGCGCCAAAGAACAAACATCAAGTGTTGACATACTATTAACATCCGTAAGGGACATGGAGCGCCTCGGGGCGCTGAAATATCTCCGAGTTGCCATCATCATTTTCTAGCATAGTTTGGAGGGCCTGTGTCATGACAAGGCGTATGATAAACGCGTGATTGATTCAGTATTTTCTTTTGGTGGTGGTGGGGTTGGAGGAGGGCATCCTAGATTTACGGTCTCTGACCGTTGTATTGTTCTTCCTTTGGATCTAAGACGAAATAACAAAAGCAAGAATAATAATAGCATGAAATGAAAACAGGAGAAATCAGGCACATGCATCCAGCCATCCATTACCCGAGCCTCTGATGCGACTTCTCCTCACCAGGGTTGCCGGCGTGCTGAGGCCTTTCCCAGCCATCGAGATGGGGGAGGTGGGGGGGGGGGGGAATTGCTGAACGTAGGAGCTTTTTATCATGAAAGCCAAATTCCTTTCATGTGTTCCAAAAGAGGCTGCTTGTTTATTCTGCCATCAGATCATATTATTAGTCATGGATGCCGGCCGGCTCAGCAATTTCAAACCATTTTTCAAATTGCTTTGAACACCGAAAGGGATGACGACTCATTCGGGAGCATTTAGCTTCTCATCCCAGCACAAAAATGAGGATGACAAAATTGCTTCGTAGTCTACATTGTTGCGGAAGCGCAATCCAGGGGCCTTAAACAGTGTACATTTCCTCCCGAGGAGGATTGTACAGTACACCGGGAAACTTGCCAGCTAAATAAAACACATTTGTCACATCATCCTTTTCATAAATTAATAATATATGACATTAGCATTCATCTCCATCCAGCTTTACCCACAAAAAAAAGCCCACAAGCTGTTTAATGCTCCTCCAAGTTGAAATTTTCAGTCAAACTAAACATAAAAATGAGAGAATTAAACATTTTGTGTTTAAAACGACCATATAACATGGACTCAGAGTCCACTAGCTTAATGCTAACACATAATCTAAAATGGCATCGAAGGCCACGGTGTTGTCAGCCTTGAAACAACAGATATTTGAGCAACATGCATCGGCAGCATCACGGTACTCACAGGCATATCGTCTTTATCCTCTGCGAAAAACGACGACGCCATTTTCTTTTCTGTACGAGCCTTGATCTCGTGACAGAATTTCGTCGCTTTTATCGGGCTTGCGCTCGTGTCACAAAAACATGCATCGGCAGCATCACGGTACTCACAGGCATATCGTCTTTATCCTCTGCGAAAAACGACGACGCCATTTTCTTTTCTGTACGAGCCTTGATCTCGTGACAGAATTTCGTCGCTTTTATCGGGCTTGCGCTCGGTTCACAAAAAAAAAAAAAAAAAAAAAAGTGTTCTCCAAATAAAGCTGAGAAAAAAACTCCATGCTGCAGGGCTTGCACACACGCGCACTGTAAAACAAATATTTGAAGCCAACCAGGCTTATTGACTTCAAACAGTGACGGATAAAGTCAAATGATGGTGAGTTCATTCTTGGCCCCCTTTGGCAAAACACCGCCGAGAGGTGAAAGGCTCGCGAACATTTACACAGCGAACGAGCTGCCCTGCCGTGCGACTCCAACGAGGCCACGAGTGGCATCCTCAATATTGACTTGACGACTGCTCAAAAACAAACGAATCACAACATCACATGAGTGTATTTAGACAAAGCAAAGACATGACGTGACATGGTGGAACTAAGGTCATCTTCAAAGAGATTTCTTCTGCCAGTGTCTGGAACGGTTTGTCCCCGCAACTGCAGTTGTCCTTTTGTCGAAAATACTCGCACGTTTTCAGTGAGTCATGTGCTCTTTTTGTGCTCTTGGAACACTTGTAGACAATTGGATGCTATACGGAGGTGGCCAAAGTAGCTCTACACATGACATATAGTACGTATTTGTGAAAGCGGAAGTATTGATTCATCTCCTTGTAACTTTTGGAAGAGTCCAAATATTTTGACATAATAAATAAAACGCTGTCAATTATTGTTAATTCCATCCGTCTGTCCATTTTCTAACCCGCTGCTCCACGCGAGGGTCGCGGGGCGTACTGGAGCCATTTGGGCTGCAGGCGGGGGGGGTCATCTCATTCCGATGACGGAGGTGGAATCTGACGAAAACGTCGATGATGACAAGTGCTGCCAATAAATGCGGTTTTGCCGCAAAACACACCCGCACAGGCGCCGCTCCTTCAGAACTGATGGAACAGTCAGGCCGATTCTGATAGTTTTAGCTGTCGAGCGAAATAGCTGAAAATGAAATTCAATTTCTGCCCTTTCCGGGCACGTTGATGCCTTGAGATACGAGTTTAGTTAATGTAGCCGGAATGAAGTTTGGAATGGCCTGAGGAAGAAAGTAAGAAAAAAAAAGTGTCGTAGCAAGCAACCGATTTTGAACAGAAGCATTTGGAGAGCTACAAAAACAGCCGCTCGTGATATCCGTCCCAAATTGGAGAAAGTTGAACTGTGCTAGCGAGGCTCGGAGATCATTTCCAATGTTTTCTGAATTCAATACGGTGGTACCTTGACTTCTGACTCTTTCCTCTTTGTCACTTTGTATTACGAGTGTTGTTGGGTTACTTGTTGGCACCTCTCTCACTGTAGGATGTTAATGAACCAAACTCGTCAAGCGAGTCAACCAATGTCATGAGCAAGCATAAAAATGCCGCTTTGACAAGTTTGCGGAAGTTGCTGAGGCGATGCGGTGGAAAATGAGAAGGCCATAAGACACCATCGCGTTGCGGTCCAATTAAAAAGAGGTGCCAGCTCGGTGCTACGACATTCGAAGGCCTCTGAATTTCGAAACGCTCACAGACGAGGACACGGGGGCAAAAATATTCTCATCATCATCATCATTTCCATCAAGAGATGAACTTTTCAAGATGTTTTCAACACCGCCTACCCTGACAACCCTGAATGGAATTTAGCGAGGAAGCTGAGGAGTGCTGGAACACATCCTGCCATTCCAGAAGCAGCGTGTCCCATCTCCATGTTGCACAGGCGCGTCAACCAGGACGGCCCTCAAAGATCCGGAACCTTGAAAAACTCCATTTGGGTTCCATCCACCCACCTCGGAGGCCCCGGATTCTGCTTCCTCGTGAGAAAGAATGACAATGAGGTCATCTTTATCGCTGTCAAATGTCAAACTGGGCCAAATTGGACACAAACTGGACGCAAGGATGACATTCCCAAGCAGCATATCACCAAGGACGTTACTCTGCCTATTAGAGCCTCCATCTGGCCGTTGCCAAGACCTCGTATCCGTTTACTGCAACGTTCGAACCGATGCCAGGTCGCCAGCAGAACGTATACGACCGTACGCCGGCCGCTGATTACAAGGCGATTAAACGGGATATGGAATGGGAATTGTTCCCCGGCCGCCCTGCCATTGACTGGCGACGCACTCGGTGTTCATTGGCTTCGTCTCCAATCGCCTCGTAAGCGGTCGAAAATGACGGCGTGACCCCCCCTCCCGCGAACACGCGCACGACCGATGAACCGCAGTAAATCACATACGCAAATGTTGTTTCCGCTGAAGGCAATTGTCGTTGAAAAAAGGTCGGGGGGGGGCTTGATGAGAAGCGATCATTCAAACAACGGGTTTGGCCGTCAAGAAAACATTCCTGCGCGTGCGTATCTTGAAGATTATTTGCGGGCGCCGCATTCGTATTGGTTCATCAGATCTGTCGGTGTGTTGAATGTCGAATCTTCATATGACTGGCACTGGGACAAAAAATCATGATTATTCACGGCCTTCGGGCTTTTATGAGGGACTTCCTTCATCAACACACCAACACTCGGAGTTGAAAATGACATTTATGTTCCAGCCATCAGAATAGAAATGCAAAACGTTCCCTAAATGCTGCGCTAGCTCAGCTATGCAACTTCCCCCCCCCCGCTCCCTCCTTTGCCCTCCCCCACCTTCCCATCACAACGAATTACAGGATGAAAAATATATGCATTCTATGTTTTTGTTTTTGTTTTTTTCTTCGCTAACAAAAATGTGTTGGTATGTGATGCGAAGGCGAGAGGAGGCTCAGAGGAAGGCGAGGAACGTGCGGGAGAGGGTAAATAAATGATTAGGAACTGCTGCAAGAGGGTCGGAAGGAAGACAAACGAGCTGTCCGCGGGGCTATGGGGATGTGGGGGGGGCGGTAATGGGCGGGGTTAAAAGAGGTTGCGCCCATTTACGAGATGCACCGCCGTTGCTTTCATTACTCATCTCGGTTGCGGATGGCAGTTTGGACAAATTGCTTGGAGAGACGGAAGCTTTGCGATGTACATTATATGCTACGTGCTGCCGTGGCGGAGGAATCGGAGGGATTTGCTCATTGACAGCGTTGCCGTCAGTGTTGGAAACTTCAGTGAAAAGCAAATTTCCTTTGACCAAGTGTTTTCACAGAAACACTTCTCTTCGGAAGCATGAAAAGTGCGTGCAAACCTTTCACTGCAATGTTTTCTATGTCCTTCTTTTCGTGTATCCGAAGGATTTGAGGCATTCCGTTGTGTTGCCTATTAGGAGTTGAATAACTAAATATTTTTGGGGGGGGGGGCGTATAATGTGATGAATGTTAATCCTTTGATTCATTCATTAATCAATGACACTGTTGACGTTTTTTTTTCTTGTGCCAGGGACCGGGTTCACATCAAGACTGCGACGGTAATGGGGCCCATTTATTTCATGAATTAACGGTGGCTGGAGTTTACTGCCTGCAGTCCACCCAACCACCACTAGGGGCAACAATTTCTTTTCAATTCAAAAGGCTTAAAACCCCTTAAACCGAGGGCCACTTTGCCAAAAACGCCCATGGAAAGGTGCACCCAAAGTAAATTTGTAGCTGTTCTTGAACCATTTGGAGTATCAGCATAGTTTAGGTCTCTTTTTGGAATATTCAAAATGTTGTCATTCTGAATATTTCTCCCGTACAGTAAGAATCTATGTAAGTGCTCCTGTCACTGAACTATGGATGTTCGAAAACAGAAAAAAAAAGGCGAATCTTGTGTTCGTCGAATTTTTTTTCACAAAATCTGCTTTGAAAATGGATTGAGAATTTTGATTAGGACTTGAAAACACTACAGGATCAAAGCTTGAGGTCTCCCCAAGTTCCGGTTCAAATTCGACAATTGTAACATGTAGGGTACCATTCAAATCTCCAGAAACTCAGCTTTTAAAAGATGTATAACATGTTCACACATGACGACGCGCATCAGCCATTTGTTTTGACAGATGACGGAGGACCCTTCGGCGGGCCCTCCTAATTTTCAGGGTTGAAACAGACGAAAAACATCCGACACCCGTCATTAATTAGGAGACGGCGGCAGTTAAAGAAGTTTGAGTTTGTTTGCGAAGGTTCGAGATGAATAACTTTTACTTAAGCGCGCACGCGGTACACAATAAAGTTTTACGATGGGAACATTTACTCTCTTAAATCTACACTGGAACCGGACAAAGTAGGTGAGAATGAAAGTGAACCACGGTTGAAAAAGTAGCAAAGAAGGAGAATAAAATAGAATGAAATAAAATCAAGCAATAAAAGCAACGAAACAAAATGAACAATCTTGTCACGAGAGAGTGTGAATTTTCTAACAAGCATTCGCCTGGCCGACAAGTTTGTCGGCCTTGGTAGCGGCGCATGAAGCCTAGTTCACGCCGCTGTCCTCATCCCTGCGAGAAAAACGCACGAGACCGGAGAACGCCGGACGCACCGCTAAAAAGAAAGAAAAAAAATTAAAAGAAGTCAAACGTGACGGCTAGGGGAAAAAAAAGGGGGTGGGGGGCTCCCGAGAAAGGGCTCAGCCCCAGGCACATGGCCATATATAATATATAATAATATTTTTTTTAAAAAAGAAAGTCTTCAGGCCTTTTTTCAACACTCCACAGGCTGAAGATTCCTTAGATGCTCAGGAAGGAAGGGCGCTCCAGACACGGGGGGGCCGTGACATATTTATGTCTTTTCAGACACATTCAATCCCACGTACTTATTTATATATATTTTTTAAAAGATTTTTTTTCAAGATTTAGCTTCATAAAGGCTAATCTAGTCAGTCTTCATGTTGAGAGGTCACGAAAGCATTCAATCCTTTTTCAGCATCTCGTGGCAAGAAATTGAACATTTTTTTTTTTTTTTTTGACGGCGCACAATTGAGGAGCCGGCGACAACCCGGCTGCCCTCGGCAGTTGTACACGGGAACCGAATCTTACATTCTGATCAAAGTTGATTGTCAAGATTCTTCACTGGATTGCCGCGGGCTCACGCCATCAAGAGCAGCGATTGTCATCAAAGATGCTAGCCGCAAATTTGGTTAGCATCTAAATTCAGTCGAAAGAAAAGGCCGGTCGTCTCCTCCGTGATTTCTGGAAGGTGCGCTTGAGGTTCGATGAACCGATTTTGTTTCGGGAAGTTGGATTGAGAAATTAAATGATGTGTCGTCTGCATAAAAGTAGGAGCGAGCGGAGTAGCAAAAAAAAAAAAAAGCACTTCGAAGCACGCGACTACGCGATCTAAAAGTTGGATTAAAACCAAAAGAAGAAATCAAGAATTTGTTTCGACATACACCATACAGGCTGAAGAAATTTGCTAGACAAAATAGCAGCATTTTTTTTTTTTTGGTTTGTTGTTTTGTTGGGTTTTTTTTTGTATCAGGTATTCAGCAGACAAATCCACAAATTGTTTCATGGCTTGATTTGTCGCAATTTTGAAGCCTCACTAGAGTGGCGCACTTTAAGATAAGATAAGATAACCTTTATTGTCTCACAATGGAGAAATTCGCAATCTACAGCAGCAAAATTTGGAGGGAAGAAAGTAGAAAAAAACAAACGAAAAAAACAAAGTATTTGCATGCAAAAAAAAAAAAAACACGTGGCCCCTCCACGACTCAGTCCAAAGCCAACTTCACCCAAAAGTGTGAATCGCCAACCAAGTCACGCTCCATTCTTTCCTGATGCCTGAAATTGGGCAGCTTCGAATGACACGGCATTCCAACCAGTTCCTGGTGATGGTTTTCGAATAAATCTGAGCGATGTTGATTCAAAGACGTGGTATCTTCTTTCAATTGTGGTAAGAAACTTCTTTGAGGAACAACTAGGGGGAAAAAAAAAAAAAAAAAGCTCCCCCGCACCTCCCGTTTTCTGGTCCAACACATCTGATTAATGATGCGGCACTTGGTGTTGCTATGGCAGCGACTTCTTTCCAGGCATACTATGGATTTTAGTATGTAGCCAATGTCTCTTGAGAAATCCAAAGTGGACATCGTTTGGAAATGTTACTTTTAAAATGCTTGTGGATGATGAGTTGGCTCTCCTGAGCGCATCCCTGACCATCAAGTATCAAATTACAAAAAAATCTTCCGTTGTCGGCCTCGCAGCGCAGAGGCGCAGGGTTCGATTCCGGCTCCGACCTTCCTGTGTGGAGTTTGTATCTTCCACCCCGTGCCTGCGCGGGTTTTCTCCGGGTACTCCGGTTTGCCCCCACATTCCAAAAACATGCACGGTGGGTTGATTTAACGCTCTCCAATTGTCCCGCTGTGTGATTGTGAGCGTGGATGGTTGCTCGTCCATGTGTGTGCCCTGCGATTGGCTGGCGACCGGTTCAGGGTGTCCCCCGCCTATTTCCCCAAGTCAGCTCCGATGGGCTCCAGCACACCCGCGAGTCGACCGTCGTTAGGATTAAGCACTCGAGATAATGGGTGAATGATCTGCGTCTTTCTAAAAATGTGTCAGCGAGTGCGCCGTCCTTGATTGTTGCCGCATTGGAACCTAACGGTGTGTGGCTAATGCACATCATGCCGCCCAAGACTAATTAGTGAGAGGGAAAGAAGAATGTGATGCTCAGTCAAAAAGATATCATACATCCGCTTTCAAAAAAACTCACCAGCTGCTTTCATATGCACACGTACACAAATGTATCTCCCTGTTTTTTATTACATGAAATATAGCGCAAATAAGACGGTCGCCTAAACCGTGGCAAACAGTCAACACAATTGACATGATCAACGTCAATAAACCCCACAATTTACAACAGAGCATCTTCACATTAAACAACGAGATGGTACACCATCGCGACGTGGCACAAGCAGGCACCGGATGTGGCAAATTCGTCCAAATAAAAATAAATAAAAGCTTTGGTTACCCATATACATAGATGAACAAATATTCAACATTAAAAAAAAAAAAAAAAATGAGGTCAGCAACCCATCCCAACCTTTCTTTCTGTCTCCAAATCTAGTTTGGTTTTTCCCCAAGATGTTGCAAACACGAGCCACATCGTAATCCACAACTGATGACAGAAAAAAAATCGAATAAAATGAAAACAATTCGACGACATCCAGTAGGCCATAATGACTCATAGACAACCTCTCGTTGTCAGTGTTGTCAGTTGCTTTGCGACTATCTTGCATTTCCTAGATTTCCAATTTATTCAACACCACAGAACAAATTGCTTTGAAATGAACGCATCGTTAACACATTTCAACAACAACAACAACAACAATTACAACAACAAATTATAATTTTGAGATTGAGTGACTACTTTTAAAATGTCATTTTTTCAATTTGTGCTACCTGCTAATCCTAAATTAGTAGCTTGTTGCCCATCTGGAGGTTACTTGGGATCGATTTGTGTTGCCCCGCAGAGCTAAATAAGGTCGGCGCCGGCGGAGCGGGTCATTTGCAACTTCCGTGCGAGCAGTGTGGGTTCAATGCCCGCTCAGCGACAGCTGTCTGTCGTTCGAATATTTTCCCCCGTGATTGACTGCTCATCACTTTAAAGTCTGCCTTGTGGAGAAAATGGATGTTGTCACTACGGACAATTTTGGACTGTTTCAGAGCTAAAAGGCTCATGGAAGGTCTTGTCTTTGGAGCGGTTTGTGGGTCAAGTCCCATGCAACCGTTTTCGTGTGCCCCTTTCACTCGGACAGCTCTCCTTTCCAGGCTGCATGTGTGGCCCGTCTGTGTGATGTACAGCAAATATTGTACACAGCAGAATGCCCTATGCAACCGTTTTCGTGTGCCCCTTTCACTCGGACAACTCTCCTTTCCAGGCCCGTCTGTGTGATGTACAACAAATATTGTACACAGCAGAATGCCACTGCCGGGGCATTACGAGTGTAATAAATGACTAGGCGCCACCGAGATCGAGATTAAAGTTCTCTTTCACCCGTCCATTTTCTAATCCGTTTATCCTCACAAGGGTGGCGGGCGTTCTGGAGCCTATCTTTGCGCAGCAGGCGAGGTCCGCAACGAACTGGTTGCCAGCCAATCGCAGGGCACACCATTCGCGCTCACAGTCACACCTTGGGACAGTTTCGAGTGTTCCATTAGCTTTGCCATGCATGTTTTGTAATGTGGGAGGAAACCGGAGCACCCGGAGAAAACCCAACCAAGCACAGGGAGAACATGCAAACTCCACACGGGAAGGCTGGAGCTGGAATCAAACCTTGCACACCGGCACTGTGAGGCGGACGTGCTCACCAGTCGACCACTGTGTCGCCTAAACTAAAATCCATCCATGCACTCATTTTCTAATCCGCTTATCCTCAGGAGGGTCATGGGCGTGCTGGAGCCTGTCCCAGCTGTCTTCGGGCTGTAGGTGAGGGACACCCTGAACTGGTTGCAGGCCAATCATGGAGCAGACATCGACGAACTACTTCCGCGCTCACACTCACACCTCGGGACAATTTTGAGTGTTCAATCAGCCTGTCATGCATGTTTTTGGAATATGGGAGGAAACCGAAGTACCCGGAGAAAACCCACGCAGGCCCGGGGAGAACATGCAAACTCCACACAGGGAGGCCGGAGCTGGAATCGAACAATTTTAAGTGTTCCATTAGCTTAGCGTGCATGTTTTGGAATGTGGGAGGAAACCAGAGTACCCGGAGAAAACCCACGCAGGCACAGGGAGAACATGTATCCAAGCTGGATATGCCCATCATCCCAAAAAGCGCTTTGTCTTGCACCGAGACCGCTTGACTAGTTACAGCCTGATGATTTTATTTGGATTTTGTTTTTTTTTTTGCTGAGGAACTTCTCTGAGTACACGTTTGTTCGAATTTTACAAATGCTAAAAAGGTGCCTGGACCTGCCCACAGTTAGCATTGGTTACTCCTGACCATTGTTGAGGGAACCCGCAGCCCCCCCCGATGATCCATGAGACCGCCCGTCATCCTTGTTGGCAGCACTAGTCAAGCAACAGCAAGTTTGACCGCAGTTCCACGTGACAGACTTGCGTCAGCAATACTTGCCGTTGCGTCATCGTGTCAGTCAAGAGAAAAAAAAAATTGTGCTGAATTCATTTTTCAACACTGCCGTCCTTTCCTACTTTAAAAAAAGGAAGCACCTTTTCATCTTACTTTCACATTTCCTCACCAAAAGGGTCGTTATCAAGCTTTGGCGATTTGCCTTGGGCAAGCCGAAACGAGAGCGGCGAATGAAGCATCGTTGCACTTCGGCAAATTCGAGCGCATTTAGCTCCAGGGGTCACAAAGGGACAGACGAGCCGCGAAAGCTCATCGTGCTGACTGAAGCAGTTTTGCGGACGCTGCATTCCCCAGACGGACGATGCGTTGAAGAACATCAGAAATTCAGCCGAGTTAGGAAGCAACGCGAATGCGGCTCCTTTCAAAACAAGCCTCTTACAAATACGAGGTCATAAGGCAAAATTGCTTTGAGTTTTTTCTTTTTTTTTTTTCACATAATCTACAGCACAGGTGTCAAAGTCAAGGCCCGGGGGCCAGATCCGGCCCCCCGCGTCATTTTATGTGGCCCGCGGGAGCAAATCATGTGTGTCAACTTTCATCATTCTTGCTGAAATCTGTCGCGAAATGTCAAATTTTCACGGGTAATAAATAACGTTGAGATTTTGCACCGGCCCTCCGAGGGAAGCCGTAACTCCGAAGTGGCCCGCGACAAAAAAATGAGGTTGACACACCTGATCTTCAGGTTGTCGGTAATGTCTGAAGCAGAAGTAGATCATTTTTCCTTGAATTCAACGGTTGATCCGTGGAGGTTTTGAAAAAAAAATAATGACGCTTGGCTTTGTCAAAGGAAGAAAGAGACGATATGGACGCCAAGGTTCAATTCCAATTCATCGACTCAAACAAATACGGAGTTGGATGCACCGAAATTGAAGGCCGTGTGGGTTTATTGCATCGAGGTCACAAATATTTTGCGAAACGCATCAGCATTGCGAATGATGGAAATCGGGTTGACGCTCCACGTATTTTTTTTTTTTTTTTTTTTGACCCGTGACCTTGCACAACAAGCATGCAAAGGAGCACATGTTGAATATTCGGATACACCGGAAGGCTCTCGGAAGTATCGCGGTTTACATCGCCGACTTTTGTACAGCTGGTGACAGATCGATTCCTAATGATTGGCAAGTGTGAGGTTTTTCCTTTTGCCCAAAGTCCCAAGTGGGGGGGCTGCACATTGCCCGCCACAAGATCCAGTCCATCGAAAGCGATAATAGCCAAACAAGACATGCTTGGAGCGGAGGGCCCTCGGTTGATCCATTTTGGTGTTTCTAGGAGAATCGTTTGGTGTAAGAATCCATTTGACAAAAACAAAAAAAAAAATAATGCAATAAATAAAGTTAGGCACTTTTCTTCAGGATGACGAAGCAATTGCTGCCGATTCAACAGGCGCATTCAGTCTGACATTCTACAACATGCTCTCGGTATGAGGAACAGGAAAAGCAAAAACAACAAAAAAAAAAAAAAAAAACGTTTGCTCAGCAGACGACTCGATGAATGAACAGAAAGCGCAAACGGGCGCAGCGGTCGCCGGCCGGCGTCGCGGAGGCGCATCAGGTGGGCGTGGAGCCGACGGTGGTGTAGCTGTACTTTGACACGGAAGTGGCCATGGTGGTGGCCATGGAATAGCCCGTGGCGCCGTCCTCTCCGGCCTCCAGCAGGGACGGGCAGCACTTGCGGCACAGGCGGTTGCGACAGCAGCGGGCAAAGGTAGCCAGCAGGGCTTTGCGGAAGCGGGTGTTCATGAAGCAGTAGATGACGGGATTGACGCAGGCGGAGGTGTACGACAGCAGGTGGATGAAGGAAATGGGGATCCCCGTCAGGGCTTTGGTGGCCGCATTCCAGTCAAAAGCCTTCCAGGTGTTGGCCCAGTACAGCGGCATCCAGCAGACGAAGAAAAGCGCCACGATCACCAGCAACATGCGGATGACCCGCTTTTTGGCCCGCAACTTGGCGTTGGAGGTGTTGCTGCGCGCGCGCTCGGTTTTGGGCGGCGCCGAAGCGGCGGAGGATGACGACGCTGAGTTGGGGAGGGCGGGCAGCTCCACGGCGGAGGACTTTTTGGGAACCTGAACGTAGCAACCGTCGTCGTCGTCGTCCTCGTCGTTTGACTCGGCCACGGTGCCGTTTCTCAGCTCTGCGGAGGACAGCTCACGTTTGACGGCGGATCGCGACATCGAGCCGGGCGACGATCAACTTTATGGGCGCGACTTCGCACAGGTTGTGCAGTACGTTTGGCGCGGGGTAGAAGTTCCGGACTCACCCGCGATATGCCCTCTTTATCATTTTAGTGTTTCTTTTGAGGAGCGCTCACCGGTTTGGACCGCTGAACTCATTCAGTACCAGCCAATTCTGGACCAAGTCTGAAAAGACGTCTAAAAGCGTCTTTGGGAGTGAATGAGTTTTCAGATTGCGGCCGCGACATTCTTTGGCCGAATGTCACATTCTGCAGCCTTTTTTACAACAGCGCTGTTACTATCCCAACTATTTTATCGGTTTTTTATCGTATTTTATCGCTGGGGCCGTGAGCACGATTGCAACATTTTCGCCCTGGTATTTTAGCGAGCGGAGAACAATTGGCACGACTGGACTTTTGCCGACAGTCTGGGACAGGAATGCCCAACATTTTTTTTTTTTTTTTGACCGAGGATCTATTTTTCAAGCAACCCACCTCCCACGATCGACCCGTTGCTGCACGTGCGTGCATACTCGCATGCTATGATGAGCAACGGCCATAACGGCCCCCGAACACGAACGAAACAGAAAAATGAAGTAGATACGAGAGGTTGTGAGTTTGTGAAAAGGAAATCACCGCCTACCTTAGTGGGACACCTGACGCGGAGGCCACGGGATGCACTTTTGGAGGCGCGGAAACGATCGTACGCACGTGTAGCGTTTTAAAACGCTTCTCCCCGCGCTCCAGATTGCCATCGATCAATTGTACTTGAAACAAACTTTGAATGAGAATCATCAAAACCAAAAAAAAAAAAAGATTGATTGCAAGCTGCAATCGCAGACTGTTGACGGCGAACAACGGCCACCGTAGGCGAAAGGTGACCTGCTTTTTCATTTCATTTCAATTTTTAAATGATTTATGTGAAAGTGAAACTCGGATAGGACGCTTCGGGTGCAGTGTGCACGAACGCAAAACGATTTCATATTAATAGCAGGCACACAAATGCTGCTGTTGTCCGATGCCACGCCGGCTAACCTGCTAAACCGGCGTCGTCAACTGTTCGACCGGCCGTCAAATGGCCGACAGTGACTCTCCTTTCCCACGTGCAAGGGCATTACAGGTCGCGAATCGAATCCGATTAAAAACAATTACAGCACAGCGAGGGCGTGAACAATGACGCGTGACGCAGTAGGGGAACACCGTAATCCACTGTCACCTGAATGGATGATTTCATAGCCTGCGCATTCGTATTCAGGCCTGTTGCGCTGCGCTGCGTAGGGGAGAGATAAACGCTTATTTCAATCAGGCACGGAAAGGGAAGTGCCAGGGTATTTTGGAATCTGCTGCAAAACCCGAAGACAGCAGATAAAGAATTCTCCGCCTCAGGCATAAAAAGACATTAGCATATAAAGCGAGGGCGGCTCCTTTTCTTTTTCTGCGCGAGCTTCAAACCAGATGGAAAACAAAATCCACTGGAAGAAGAGCGCTTTGCATTCGGGATCTCACCGGTGGTCTCCGCTTGGTTCTGCTTCATTTCAAAGCGCATGCCCCGGTAAAGCTCCCTGGAGATCAGCCCGTAGGCTACGGCCATCACCACTCCCGGGATGAAGAACAAAATGAACAGCAGAAGCACGTACCTGCAAAGCCAGGGAGAAAGACGGCACGCAGTCACGACTGATTTGCTCAAGTGGAAAGAGGACCTCAATCAAGATCACAATTGTGAACCAAACCAAAGAAAGCGCGCTTGACTTACAGCTCAACAATGACTTGTTGGCTGGCGACGGTCAGAATTTAGAATATCTAAGGAACCAACGGGTTCCGTCTCATGATTGTGTCATTGGTCATCGACTGGTTACAATCGCAAATGGAATCAAATGAAAACCCTGCACGTCAAAGTTCATTCACAAGGCCCTTCGTTCCACGACAGGATCATGACGGCAGACCTGGGAACATTTTTCCTTAGCTGCTAAACGACATTTTACTGGATGACGACCTGCTGCATTTCATTGGGTTGGGGCGGTGGGGTGTATTGGGACTTCAAGTTGGTAGGGAGTCTCAAGTCTCTCCAATAGCAGCTGCATAAGTCACGAGATTCGTTACTCGGGCGGCACGGTGGGCGACCGGTTAGCGCGTCGACCTCACAGTGCGGCGATGCCGGCCGGGTTCGATCCCTGTGGAGTTTGCGTGTTCTTCCCGTGCCCGCGTGGGTTTTCTTCGGGTACTCCGGTTTCCTCCCACATTCCAAAAACATGCATGGCAGGTGAATGGAGCACTCTGTGTGTGTGCCCTGCGATTGGCTGGCGACCAGTTCAGGGTGTACCCCGTTTACTGCCCAAAAGACAGCCGGGATAGGCACCAGCACACCCGCCACCCTCGTGAGGAGAAGCAGAAAAGAAAATGGATGGATGGACGGATTTGTTACTAATCAGTTTGGAAACATTTAAGGTATCCAAACACTCCATTATGCCGATTTACACGCCCGAACGCCGTACACAAACAGCGTCAAGTTAGCTTAGAAAATGTAAAACGCTCCTCCAAGCTTCATCCGTTCATACTGTGATGACAATGAACACGCTTTTTTAGTCATGAAGCGTTTGCGTTCCGGTGAAAGCAGTTCACGCTTTCCAAAAAGGGGACGGCTTTCGTCCGACAATCGGTGAAATAAATGATTGCGTGACATCGCATGGGCTCCGTTTCGCTTCCCCATGTGGCACGTCAACTTGACATGAACAAAGTGTCTCTTTGATGCTCATGATTGGATCAATAAAGATTGAGCCCGAGCGTTCATCCTCTTGATATTTTAATGTCTTCCCGGGCCACCCTTTGAACACCTCGCACCCCTTTTCAAAGAACCCGAGGGCTTCAATCTGGCCGTTTGAAAGCGATCGCACGAGAGGAATATTAGCACTTTGAGAATGGCCCAAATCCCGGTCGATGTCTCGCATTGTCCAGATCGGCTGACTGAATGCATCAGGGGAGGTCAGCTGTGCGGCAACAGAGCAGAATCGCCGCTTTTCTGTTCCAAATTGGGCTTCCATTGGTGAGCAAAGCTTTCATCTGACTTCAAAGCGGGTTCGGATCACGCTCGACGCCTTTTCCGTGGCGAAAAACAAAGCGAACGCCCGAGTTCGTGATGGTTCACGGAGCCGACGGACGTGACTAGTTCCTGCTCATCCTCCATCGCTAGCCTCTCACAGCGTTGTCTTTCAGATAAGCGAGCCCTTTAAAATCTGCCAGAAAATTGCACCCCCCCACCCCCCACTCCCTCATTACTGCGCCACACTTTTTCCCCCATTCCAGAGAATATTTTCTCAGTCTCTATCCGCTTGTAGTGCCTTTTAAAGACCTTTCGCGAACATGTCAGGTGGACGGATTGCTTTGCAGACGCTGAGCAATTAAAAGTTTCTCCTGCGCAGAAAGCAACCGAGCGCTTCTGTCTTAGATGTCATCATATCTGACGCCACGAGCTCATTTTGTCCATCCATCCATTTTCCGATCCGCTTTATCCTTTCAAGGGTCACGGGTGGGGGTGGGGTGGGGAGGGGGTGCTGGAGCCTATCCCAGCTGTCTTCAGGCAGTAGACGGGGGACACCCTGAACCGGTCGCCAGCCAATCGCAGGGCACACACAGACGAACAACCGTCCGCGCTCACACTCACACCGAGCAACAATTTCAAGTGTTCAATCAGCCTGCCATGCATGTTTTTGGAATGTGGGAGGAAACCGGAGTACCCGGAGAAAACCCACACAGGCTCGGGGAGAACATGCAAACTCCACACGGGGAGGCCGGAGCTGGAATTGAATCCGTTGAGGTCGACGCGCTAACCACTGGACCACCGGGCCGCCCAAGCTCATTTCGTGCTCCGGGTTAATTAATCCTCAATCGGGTCTGTAAATGCTCTTCATCTTGAACAACCTCTGTGATTAAAAGGCATTTTGGCTGGAACTCCAGAGCACAGGCAGATGATGATCTTTTCTTGTCTTTTCACAGGCGAGCTTTGGTGGATTTTTTTTTACGCAAGTGAACGCGCTCAAGATGAACTTCCCGCATACATACCAGCTTTGCTCGGCGTGGTGACTGGGATAGATGAGGCGACACATGTGGCCCACGGTGCCGTTGGCCTTGGGGAAAGTCTTGGTGGTGCTGAACACCGGATACGGAATCATGATGAGCAGAGAGAGCACCCAGGTGGCGGCGATGACGCGGTATGCGTGGGATCGCGTCTGCCACGCTCTGGACTTCAGCGGGTTGCAGATGGCACTGTATCGCTCGATGGCGATAGCCACCAGACTGAAGGTGGAAATGCTGACCGAGAGCCCTGCGGGGAACAAACAAGCAAGACCTTACACGCTTGGTTTATGGGGCCCAAATCTTGACAGCGTGCATCACTGCTCGACTTCTCTCATACGGTCGACGTCAGAAAAGGTCAAAAGAAAAATAATTCGATGACCGATGACAGGCTCGCTTTCCTGATTAACCAACGGTACCGCCGTTGCCTTAAAACAGTGGTCCCCAACCGCCGGTCCGCGCACTGGTACCGGGCCGAACTCCGTCAGGCGTGGAAGCAAAGTGCGTGACTGTAGCCAATCGGAGTCCTCCTTCTAACATTCGTTTGCAAGTTTAAACAAACAGAATCCGCCAATGAATGAAAGAAGAAGCGCTAAACACAAAGTAATAGCAACAATTTGACCAAACGCACGTCGAAACGTGCAGCTGAAGGACAACCGTGACTTCCGAAGACGAAGCTATTTTGACAAGAAAGTTCCTCCTCTAGTGTGTGTTATGTCTCTCAACGTGGAGGGAATGTGGGCGACTCGAGCCAATCGGAGCCCCCCTTCTCACATTGGTTTGCTAGTTGAAATAAACAGAACCTGCCAATAAGAAGAAGCAGTAAACCGAAATTAATAGTTCAAAAACATAGAGCCAAACGCGTAGCTGATGGGTAGCCGTGACTTCTGAAGACGAAGCTATTTCGACAAGAGAAGTTCCTCCCCTCGCGGTACTGTATCTCCAGAGCGACGTATGTCATCAAAAACAAGGCTGTAGAGGGCTGCGTCCTTTTAGCAATTACCCACAATGCACTACCGGCGGCCATATTGGAGAGCTGTTTTTTTATTTTTTTTATTTTGAGAGCTGTTATAAACAAGCCATACACGAATAGACTTCGTGTATAGCCTGTTCATAACAGCCCTCCAATATGGCCGCCGGTAGTGCATTGTGGGTAATTGATAAAAGGACGGAGCCCTCTATACAAGAAACCTCTTGAATCATTTGAAGAAGTAGCACCCAAGTTGAAAGCACGTTTGCACAGCCTGCCCACGTAAACATTAGCAGTTGAGTCGCAAATAACTAGCCAGCAGCCACCGGATGAGAGCAACAATCAATCGCGTCATCTTTGGATCAGTCCCTTTAGCAAGTAGCAATGATGCTAACGCCGTATGTCGGATCATAACTTCAAAATGAAGATTTTTTTTTTCATTATAAGGCGTATTTATTCATCCCGATTGGTCCATTTCTTCGTAGTTCTCTGTCTTATTTTTATTTTAGTCTCCATTTGTTGTGCAAGAGAATAACAGTGTTTGAAATGAATCAGAATTAATTAACATTTTTATTTAAAAGCAATGAAAAAAAAAATAGTTGCCGGTCCACGAACAGCAGCTACTTGTCTCAACTGGTCCGTGACACACACACACAAAAAAAGGTTGCGGACCACTGCCTTAAAATCATCACCCAAGATAGGTCCGCCTATCTCGTTTGGAGAGGAAATTCCCGCAGGAGTAACTGCGAGCCACCATGCATTTCAATGAAGACGCGAGCAGCAGCCCAGAGAGTTCAGACGGTTCACAACCATGAAGCAGGATGTGATAAATAACCCGAATAAGCCTGACCACTACGGGAGACCGCAGGAAATGGCCAGTCGCGCCCTACCGTTGCACCTGGATCATTCATCATGCGTCCTGCCTTGAAGTCATATTGTTGGAGTCACAGGAAAAACATTTATAAGTCACGCTTCACACATGGAGTTGACAAAAAAAACAAATTCACCCTTTCAGGGACAGCGGTGTTACGACAGTGGACATCTTTATCATGTTAGCAGGTTACAGGGTGCATGAAAGGGTTAAGTGCCTCAGTGTTAATTTTTGGGCCGCCAAGCTCAGACCGTGGCTTAAAAAAAACGGTCACAAGGAATTCATAAAACTGGAAAGATTTCTGTCAAAAAGTAGTTTCAACTGCAAGCTTGCGTCTGATAAGATTGTCCTGGAAGATTATTTGTCTGTCTGAGGCGTTTTACGGTAGGTGTGTATTTGTCCCATTAATAGGGTCCAATCCGACCGTCTGAAATGTGTTCAATAACTATAACTCCACCCCCCCAAAAAAATCTTCATCTGTGTTGAGAAAGTCGACATCTTGACTCCATTCACTGAATGTAGCTATTTAAAGAAGCGCCCTGATTGATAACAAGGAAGCAACGGTCAATAAAACAAACTGCCCCCCCCCCCCCGTCCCTCATTGTTTTTTCTCTAAAAGTGGGATGCCCAGATGACAAGAGATATTTCCCAAATCAAATCTTTCCTTACCGACGTGGTCATTGACAATCCTCCCAGCTCCGGTTGTCGTCGAAAACATCGACGCGTGTCCGGAAATGAGCTGGTGCGAGTGCGTTCATTTCACAGTGGGCACTTGCCAAACACCTCAAAAGTTCAAAACTGTCGATTATGCCTCTCGTCTGACCGTTTAGCACGTTGGTCAGTAAAATCTGGCCCAGATTCATTCAAATGCTTCTTTTGACCCGCCTCCTCAATTTTTGGCAATATTTTAATGCCTTTGGAGTTATTGTTGGGAGAATCATATTTCCATGCAAGGTGTGCTCTGCTCTTGAAACAATTGCTCGAGGACATTGGAAGCACTCCCAAGATCATTTCCCAAACAAGGTAGATTGCCTGGGTTCTATTATCAATCATCCAGTCTTTCGGAAGGGGTTTGGAGGGGGGGGGGATGCAAAGCCATTTTCACATGAGACTGCTCGACAGCTGCGGTGAAGGTTTTCTTCACGCCTCGCACATCTCGCGCACGCGCTCGCGCTTTCATTCTCCCTGCGCTATGCAAATGAACTCCGCTCATACCTGATGATGCCCTAAAACTTGAATGACTTCAAATCGATGGCTGCCCTCGAAACGCAGCTCCGTGCCGGCTCATTGGAGAGCACAAAAGTCAAAAAGACATGATGCCAAAGGGAGCTTTGG
>NW_017806249.1:571852-614669 GCF_001891065.2 Hippocampus comes | reverse complement strand
GGGGGGGAGCTAAGACGGAGTCAGCCATGTGATCAAAGAAATCTTTTTACGGCGATGACGTTTTGTTCACTAGGCTTACCAGCAAAAAAAAAAAAACAAAAACAAAACAAAAACGATCGTGCATGATTGGGATGGGCAACAAGTCTCGCACTGCCGAGGTGGTCTTCACTCGTTACAGTTCGGTGTCGTTTTGGTGAAACGTCTGCGCATTTAACGCTGATACAATGTCGTCATGATATTGAATCCCCGCCCCATTTCAGCCGAGTTGTTCGAGCTGGCCAAGAACCAGGTTTCAGTTCTCAAAAAAAAAGGAAAATGTCTTTTTCGATTGCTGGTCCAAAAAAAAACAAAAACAAAACAAAAACGATCGTGCATGATTGGGATGGGCAACAAGTCTCGCACTGCCGAGGTGGTCTTCACTCGTTACAGTTCGGTGTCGTTTTGGTGAAACGTCTGCGCATTTAACGCTGATACAATGTCGTCATGATATTGAATCTCCGCCCCATTTCAGCCAAGAACCTGGTTTCAGTTCTCAAAAAAACCGAAACCAAATGAAAAAAAAAAAAAAGGAAAATGTCTTTTTCGATTGCTGGTCCACAAATCGTTGGCTCCGTGTCTGAGCAAGATCTTCTGAATGTTGCCTAATTGAAAACAACTCCGTTCATTTTACATACCGAGCAGCAGAACAGGTTTGCCCCGCTCGTTACTTTGCAACCGCGTTGGGTTGCAGAACACCCAGTTAAGCCATAAGCCAAATGAGACGAGCCCTAATCGTTGATCTTCGCTGTATATTGATTCCAGAATGCAAGCAGCCAGCGGGGAATGGCCGTTTTCATGACTTCGTATCAGTCTCTCTGTCCCACGGGGGCCGCGGCAAGCTTTCTCTCAGATACTCGTTGAAAATGGGATTGTTGAAGTCGACATCAAGGCTGAAACGCCGGATCCAAGATGTCAAGTATTGCCAGTCAACCATCACTTTTGCTTCACTCTGACTAAAAAGCCTGACAAGGATTCCCGGCTCAACTGCGGTCGAACGGGAGACAGCTCATTGCCAAGTCACACTTGCGAAGACGTGTGGCCGTCGGCGCTTTTTTGGAGCGCCGGCGTTAGCCTCCGACAAGCTCCGTGAAGCCTTTTTGAGAGCCGGGCTTCTTGTTAGACGTCAAGAACATGTCAGGGGGGATTTTCAAGCTACAGCAGATTTTCTGAGGGGCCGTCAGCCGCAGTAGTTAGACACCCCCCAGCCTCCCCTCCTTAAAAAAAAAAAAAATACATTCAGGCTCAATTTCTTTCATTTGTAGGTCGAGATGAGTCGTTCATATCAGCGCATTGATGATCCATTTTGGCGGTTCTGTTGCCAGCGACAGTCTTGGACATCATGACCATCGCCTGCAGATAGAATTAGGACCACAACAAGTCTTCCTTGTGTCAAGCATGACGTTGAGAAATCAACTTCTCGTTCCAGAATTGGAGGACATTTTGGCTTCTCGCTGAAATCTACATATACATATAAAGTATGTAATATATATATATATTTCGTTTGAACAGTTTTTTTGAGATTCAATTTGGGAGGGTGGGACAAGAGAAACATGGCATTCGTTGGATTTATTTGGTATTTTCACAACTATTTTCAAACTTTCTTTTCTCGTTTTTTTTTTTTTTTAGATTTGGTCTCAGGACAAGAACAATTACTGCGCATTTAGTATTTTGTATGTGGAATTTTTTTAAATTTGATGTGTGGGATGGAAAATGTCCTCCAATTCTGGAATGACCTCGTCAAAAGAATAGACTGAGCCAAACATTGTGATTTTACAATCCAGCAAAACTCACCGGCTTGATTTATTGGGGGGAACACAAAAAAAAAATAAATAAAAAAAAAAAGCGACAGTAAGTGGTTGTGTAATTACACAGGCAGGCACCCAAGAGTCCCAACTACATGAATGCAAGCAATTATAAAATTCCCTTTCTAAATAATGTTCCCTTTTAACTAATGGCTCAAGAGCCATTTGGTGAAATTACCGATTCCAGAAATGGCCGCATTGTTTTCAGCTATGCAAAGCAGCTGCTCAGTGTGAGTAGTTAAAAAAAAAAAAAATTTAAAAAAACGAGAAGAAGAGAAGTGACTGATCACCTAATTTAAGTTCCTCCAATTTTATTGATTTATATTTTTTTGATAGACTGGTTTCTGGTCTGTTGGGACCCAGCACAATAGGAAACTCATGGATATTTAATAAAAAAGACATGGAGTCCCCAACTTTTTATGAACCCGAGCTACGACCAGTTGGATATGCGCATTGGAAAAAAAAAAAAAAACGCTCAACTGACCTTCCTCCTTATTAACTTTCATTCACTCATTGATCACGGTCATGCTTTCTCACGGGGAGTTCGAATTTAGCAGTAAAAAGTCAATGCAGCTCACCAGTAAGTGGCTCTTTTGATTTATCCATCCACCCATCCGTTTTCTAATCCGCTTATCCTCACGATGGTCACGGGTGTGCTGGAGCCTATCCCAGCTGTCTTTGGGCAGTAGACGGGGGACACCCTGAACCGGTCGCCTGCCAATCGCAGGGCACACAGAGACCAACAACCATCCGCGCTCACACTCACACCGCGGGACAATTTCGAGTGTTCCGTTAACTTGCCCTGCATGTTTTTGGAATGTGGGAGTAAGCCGCAACACCCAGAGAAAACCCACGCGCGCACGGGGGAGAACATGCACACCCCACACAGGAAGGGCGGAGACAGAATGGAACCCTGCGCCTCTGCACTGTGAGGTCGACGTGCTAACCAGTCGACCACCGTTTTTTAAATTTAGTTCATTGGCATTTTTTTTCAGAATAGCTGGTTAGCTATTCTTGAAACCAGGCCCTCTATCCAATTTGCATCACGCTTGCCCTCATTAGGGCAAACTGAGCGAGAAGCCAGTCGATGGTAGGATGCAACTCGACCAACGCCACCAACGTGGAGTTTTCAGGAAATTCCCCCCACCCCCCACCCCCCCATGCCGTCCTCATCAGCAATCCATCATCAGGCCAGAAAGTTGCGTTCTCACCCATGAAGTAGGCCACCGTCTTGCACAGGGCGGCCCCAAAGATGAAGTCCCCCAGGATGTTGGGGATGAACGTGAAGGGCATGCAGAAGATGGCCATCATCAGGTCGCTGATCGCAAGCGACAGCAGGAAGGAGTTGGTGACCGTCCTCATGCGCTTGTTGAGAATCAGCACGACGATGATGAGCAGGTTGCCGAAGACGCCGAGCAGGAAGATGAGCGTGTAGAGCACGATGAGCAGAGCGTCCATCTCTGAGGAGAGAGCAGAGGTGATTTACAGCATCTTCTTTTCCCGCCGTTTCAAGAAAGCGCCACGGCGGCGCCGATGATAGACCGCGCGCTCAATTGGAAAGGAGTCATTCGTCAAAATGATTTCTCACGCTCGGTTTTCCACAGAGAAACGATGAAGATCGAATAAAATGTCAGACGATAATTGGAACGTTCGTCTCGGCTGACCCAAACGCCGACGCCTTCCATTTGCGGGTTAACATCTGACACGTGCCGACCTCACAAATGAGGAAGTACGAGCAAAAAAAAAAAAAAAAGACAAAAAGCCATTTGAGCTCGTTGCTGTGCCGTTCATTGACGACTTGAGTCACAAAATCAACAGATTAGTGTCTTGGTGTCAATATTTGCCAGCTTGAAGATGAAGCAACAAACAAGGTTGAGCAGACTGCTTGAGGAAGCCATTGTCAAACTGGAAAGGGGAGACTGAAGATAAATATCCGCCTCCAGAGTGTGAATCAATATTTGCGCACGGGGCTTTCCCCAAAAGACGCCGAAACGCACGCCGAGAGCTTTTTCCCACCGGCGGATTGCCGTCGATCATTTTCGGGGGGGGGGGGCACTCCGCTGACTTGCCCCGGCCTGTCAGCGCCGGTCCGTTTTGAAAGTGAGAGCATGTGACAGGACGAGGTCGAGAACCGCCGAGCGTCGCGCTGACTGAGCGTTCTGATTAACGATGGTGACGAGGCACAAGTCGCGAGGTCTGCGGCGCGGCCTCCGGACGCATTTTGGCACGCGGAGTCACTCTGCGTTTCATCCCGGCCAATGATGATTAAGCATTAACCCTCTTTTAGATTTGCTACTCGTGTTTTGTTCGCCATCGTGCTAACATTCCCTCCATGACCAGCCATTTCCTACGAGACCGATTATCGGCCGGGCCGATTATCGGGGGCCGAGATTCGCCCATCGGACGCATCGTCCGTTTCTTAAAATCGGACTCGCGATAAGACTTGATCGGGAAATCCGAGCAAAGCAAAAATTTCATTGCTCACTACAACCGTTGTGGTTTTTATTGGGCGTGCGACAAAAATCATGAATTTGGAAGACGTTTGAAGCCTCGCTGCACTTTTAGCTCAATTCTAAAACAAATCTCTCTTGGCGAAGAAAACCTTTCACATGTTGCAACTCTGAAAAGCTGTTTTGTTCACTCATACAGTTCCTGAAGTTAAATGTTAGAGTTTGGATGAATAAATGCTTCAAATTAAAATCTGAAATAAATGTCATGAGAATCACATTTGCCTTGAAAAAAAATTAAAAACTGGACTGTTTTCACCTTTGCATCCAAAGCATGAGGACAAAAGCAATCACATGGAGGGCCGTGATGAGTGAAACCATATAAAGAAGTCAAGACTAACGGTTGATTCATTCATATTTATTGTTGAAGTTACTGTAATGAGAGGTTTGGCCCACAAGAAAATGCTTACAGTATCGCTCTTATTTATTACAAATGAGAAATTTTGGTCGAGATTTTAGCAAGCATCATGAAAGTTGCCATGTTTGATTCGCTTTCGCGGGCCACATCAAATGATGTGGCGGGCCAGATGTGGCCCCCGGGCCTTGAGTTTGACACCTGTGCAGTACGCCGTGGGGGGGCATTTTAATCCCATTTCATCCTTCACTAAGGCTGTTTAAAAGTAAGCCTGGCCCGCGTCTGCCGATGTAATTGGCAGTCATAAGAAGAAAAAAAAAAACGAAGAAACCCGCCGCTCCACAGATGTCCAAGATGGGAGCACACCCAAGTGGCGCTCTGTCTTGCGACTGCGAGGAGTGAAAAATTAGCTTATCTTTGCGCCCCCCCCCCCCCCGGCGCCCCCCCCCCCCCCCCCGGAGCCTTGCCGGTCTGTCCGCTTCATTTGCGTTGACTCACTCAAGCCTAGCAACTGTACGTCGCATTTCGAAAATGTCCACATAAGACACATTTCCAAGTGTTGACATGAAACATGGGGTGGGGTGGGTGGAGGGGGCAAAGCTTACAAATGCACTCGGTGTCTGATTGAGGATTACGGCCAGCTGCGCCGTAATTCCGCTGCCTCACGGGGGAGTCGTTCAGGTTTCAACACCTCGTGTCGTTTGGTTTTATGGTTGGGCTGCGATGAGACGCGTCACAGCAGACTGCCGAGGCGTGATTGACTGGAGCAAATAACCTTCTGTAAAGTTTGTCCGGTCATGATTCGGTAAAAAGTTGTATTTATTTTCTTTTTTTTTTTTTTTGTACGAATTGTAATTGTTTCAAATGGCCCGACGTGCTGGTCGGGCCATTTGAGTCGTGCAGCCCATTTTGCGTCGATGTAGGATCAATCAATTTGACGCAAACCGTT
Source organism: Hippocampus comes (assembly GCF_001891065.2). Taxonomy (NCBI): domain Eukaryota; kingdom Metazoa; phylum Chordata; class Actinopteri; order Syngnathiformes; family Syngnathidae; genus Hippocampus; species Hippocampus comes. The sequence goes on along the minus strand of NW_017806249.1, from coordinate 609,017 downwards.
CTTAATTTACATGCCAATAATTCAATAGCCCACTTGTTCCGATTGGAAATCTAAAAGGTGACGTCACAGGCAGAGATGCAACGTGACATTCAAATCTCAAGTGCTTGTTTGCACATTTAAAAAAAAAATGTTTGGACTCTTCTGATGTGCTGCGACATAAAACTTTACTTTCTCGACTCCTCATAATTATAGATAGTTACATAAGCCTCTTTGTAACAGGGGTGTCTTACCATGACCGTTCACTTGACTCAACGATCTTTTCCCAGGCAATGAATGAGATCCTCGTAACCCGTTTCAGCATCCCAATAAAATCCCAATTTGATTATTTTGTATTTTTAAAGAAAAATGGCACTCTGTATGGTTCTACTCGACGGCCTCAGCCCCTCAGTAAACTGCAGTCACATTCATTCTTTGCAGATGATAAAGAATCCCTGTGAGTATTATCCATCGACATGTGCTGCTCCACTATTGGTGGTCCGTCAACCTGCTGCTTGTTCAATGCCACCGTAAAGCACTTGCGACTAGAATTTGAGAGGAGGAAAGAAAGAAAAACAAGGAAAAGCCACTTGTTGTTGGTTTTCCCCATCCACATGACCACGAATGCCAAATTTCCACCAATTTGAATTGGCTGAATGCAGGTTCTGCAGCTCTTTCCAAAAAGGCGGCCGTTTTGAACCGAAGAAATCTTTTCCGTACCTTCTTCTTTGCGCCGCGCTGCTTTTGTAAGTTCTCATTAAAGTCCCTGCAAATGAGTCCTTTGACAGCACTCGCGTGCTGGCCGCATTTCATTTCTGGAAGGCAACTTACCGATGCAGCAATATTCAACTCAATTAGTTCTTCCGCGGTGCAGCCCCCATGGGGAAAAATCCATTGATCGGCCGTTGCGTGGACATTCTCCGAGAGCCTTTGGTAACGCCGACGACAAATATCGCCACGCATTCAATTAGTTCCGAGGCCTCGTCGGGAGGGTTCGTTGATCATTTGTGTATGAATTTCCTGTGATTTGTCACCAGGTGAGAATTTTGGAGTTGCTGTTAACTAGGAAACAGAAGGAAAGCAAGAAACGTTGTCCCGTAGGCGTTAAGCGCACATCTATTTCAAGGGAAGCCTCGCACAGACAAGCGGAGGCTGAGTTACAGCACTGCAGCTTCTCCGGAGAATCACATAGCGAGTCAATTCTGCGTCCGCGACGCTTCCGACCAACAAATGTGAGCTTTAAGGCCCACCGCGTCCACGTAAACCGTCTCCACCGCCAGCGTATTACGGCCATAAAACCCAAACTATCGTATTAAAAAAGCAAATACATTTCAGGAAATATGCTGTGACAGTTTGGATGGGTAAACAATTGCAAGAATGTCTTTGATATTATCCACAAATAATGGCATCATGGAGATGCGTATTTCTGAAAGGGGACAGTTGTGATCCTGTAGGTGGGGAAATTTTGATCTACAAGACGTTTGAGTTTTTTGAGGGGTTTTTTGCTTTGATATTTTGGCAGTGAAAACTCAGGTTTCGTGACAACAAGCAGACGTTGCCAAAATAAGAGGCTGACTTTTGTCATACCCAGAAAAGTTTACTGTTGAACTTAACAGAATTGCACACTGCGCCTTCACGTCCGTTAGCTTAACGTTAACACGGTGAGAAAACACCAGAGATGCTATTCATGACCCCATCTAGATTATGGTGTTAACACATGAAGCAACTATTTGACCACAAAAACCGTAGCAACACATGTAGAATGACAATATGATTCAAAGTTATGCTTTCCCCTCTGTGGAAAAAAAAAGACTCTTATAAGCGCAGCTTGCCGAGTCAGTTGTGAAACTCTCGTACGTCTGACAATATTTTACGGCCCCCCAGATGGTCGGGGCGCACATACCAGAAAGAGCAGCAGATTGAACTGAAGTGAAAAATGTGCTAAAAACAGTTTCATCCTGTCCATTCGATGGCGTCATCGTGTTTTTATGTATGGGTACGAAATCATCAACTCAACTCAACAGTATTTCGAGAGCACTTGCAAAACAACCACCGCTGTAGACAAAGTTTGAGTGACAAGCGCAGCTTGCAGAGCGAATTCATCTTCTTTTAAAGTGCCGCACTACCTCTTGCGCGGACACATTTGAAATACCGCACGCCAATTCTGGTTCCGCGCCGGATTATGGCGTTGCTTTTTTTTTTTTTTGTACGAATTGTAATTGTTTCAAATGGCCCGACGTGCTGGTCGGGCCATTTGAGTCGTGCAGCCCATTTTGCGTCGATGTAGGATCAATCAATTTGACGCAAACCGTTCTTAATTTACATGCCAATAATTCAATAGCCCACTTGTTCCGATTGGAAATCTAAAAGGTGACGTCACAGGCAGAGATGCAACGTGACATTCAAATCTCAAGTGCTTGTTTGCACATTTAAAAAAAAAATGTTTGGACTCTTCTGATGTGCTGCGACATAAAACTTTACTTTCTCGACTCCTCATAATTATAGATAGTTACATAAGCCTCTTTGTAACAGGGGTGTCTTACCATGACCGTTCACTTGACTCAACGATCTTTTCCCAGGCAATGAATGAGATCCTCGTAACCCGTTTCAGCATCCCAATAAAATCCCAATTTGATTATTTTGTATTTTTAAAGAAAAATGGCACTCTGTATGGTTCTACTCGACGGCCTCAGCCCCTCAGTAAACTGCAGTCACATTCATTCTTTGCAGATGATAAAGAATCCCTGTGAGTATTATCCATCGACATGTGCTGCTCCACTATTGGTGGTCCGTCAACCTGCTGCTTGTTCAATGCCACCGTAAAGCACTTGCGACTAGAATTTGAGAGGAGGAAAGAAAGAAAAACAAGGAAAAGCCACTTGTTGTTGGTTTTCCCCATCCACATGACCACGAATGCCAAATTTCCACCAATTTGAATTGGCTGAATGCAGGTTCTGCAGCTCTTTCCAAAAAGGCGGCCGTTTTGAACCGAAGAAATCTTTTCCGTACCTTCTTCTTTGCGCCGCGCTGCTTTTGTAAGTTCTCATTAAAGTCCCTGCAAATGAGTCCTTTGACAGCACTCGCGTGCTGGCCGCATTTCATTTCTGGAAGGCAACTTACCGATGCAGCAATATTCAACTCAATTAGTTCTTCCGCGGTGCAGCCCCCATGGGGAAAAATCCATTGATCGGCCGTTGCGTGGACATTCTCCGAGAGCCTTTGGTAACGCCGACGACAAATATCGCCACGCATTCAATTAGTTCCGAGGCCTCGTCGGGAGGGTTCGTTGATCATTTGTGTATGAATTTCCTGTGATTTGTCACCAGGTGAGAATTTTGGAGTTGCTGTTAACTAGGAAACAGAAGGAAAGCAAGAAACGTTGTCCCGTAGGCGTTAAGCGCACATCTATTTCAAGGGAAGCCTCGCACAGACAAGCGGAGGCTGAGTTACAGCACTGCAGCTTCTCCGGAGAATCACATAGCGAGTCAATTCTGCGTCCGCGACGCTTCCGACCAACAAATGTGAGCTTTAAGGCCCACCGCGTCCACGTAAACCGTCTCCACCGCCAGCGTATTACGGCCATAAAACCCAAACTATCGTATTAAAAAAGCAAATACATTTCAGGAAATATGCTGTGACAGTTTGGATGGGTAAACAATTGCAAGAATGTCTTTGATATTATCCACAAATAATGGCATCATGGAGATGCGTATTTCTGAAAGGGGACAGTTGTGATCCTGTAGGTGGGGAAATTTTGATCTACAAGACGTTTGGGTTTTTTGAGGGGTTTTTTGCTTTGATATTTTGGCAGTGAAAACTCAGGTTTCGTGACAACAAGCAGACGTTGCCAAAATAAGAGGCTGACTTTTGTCATACCCAGAAAAGTTTACTGTTGAACTTAACAGAATTGCACACTGCGCCTTCACGTCCGTTAGCTTAACGTTAACACGGTGAGAAAACACCAGAGATGCTATTCATGACCCCATCTAGATTATGGTGTTAACACATGAAGCAACTATTTGACCACAAAAACCGTAGCAACACATGTAGAATGACAATATGATTCAAAGTTATGCTTTCCCCTCTGTGGAAAAAAAAAGACTCTTATAAGCGCAGCTTGCCGAGTCAGTTGTGAAACTCTCGTACGTCTGACAATATTTTACGGCCCCCCAGATGGTCGGGGCGCACATACCAGAAAGAGCAGCAGATTGAACTGAAGTGAAAAATGTGCTAAAAACAGTTTCATCCTGTCCATTCGATGGCGTCATCGTGTTTTTATGTATGGGTACGAAATCATCAACTCAACTCAACAGTATTTCGAGAGCACTTGCAAAACAACCACCGCTGTAGACAAAGTTTGAGTGACAAGCGCAGCTTGCAGAGCGAATTCATCTTCTTTTAAAGTGCCGCACTAGCTCTTGCGCGGACACATTTGGAATACCGCACGCCAATTCTGGTTCCGCGCCGGATTATGGCGTTGCTTCCAAGACGTTTCAGCTCAAAGACAATTGACGCTTCGTAATTAACTCTCCCGGACGATTCACTTGATTCCGTTCCAAGCAGGAAAACCCATCGCCTTAGACCGCCGCTGTTCTCAAATCCTTCAGCAGCTCCTCATTTCTTACCGCATCCAATTAAAACGGCACATGGTGAACAAGCCCATTGCCTTTCGCATCAGTGTTGATTAAAAAAAATAATCATCATAATAAAACATCTGCAGGCTTCTGAACAGCTTTTCAATCATTTTAAACTGCCGATGACTCCCTTTGCCGAGTTCACAATGTTCCATTTTTTTCAGTCTTGCGTACCATGTGTCACTTTGAGGAAATAAAAGTTGCTCCTCCATATTCCCCACAAAGTAGAAATTAAAGTCGGCTTGTTCTATTTTTGAAGATGCTGATTTTTCTGAAGCTCGGCGCATCACCCCCAAATCGAAGTTAAAAAAAAAAAAAAAGGCTTCTTCCCATTGAAAACATTCACTTGGCCCTTGTGCGGCATTGCTCCGGTTGGTGGCGGCCGGTGATTAGCAAGAATGAATGACTTCATTTGCAACAAGTGGACAATCCGCAAAGATGTTTGAAAACATTCACTTGGCCCTGGTGCGGCATTGCTCCGGTTGGTGGCGGCCGGTCATTAGCAAGAATGAATGACTTGATTTGCAACAAGTGGACAATCCGCAAAGATGTCATTTGTCTGTCTGCCTCGATCGAGACGACTACGGTATGTGTGCAAATGCCAGGGAATTCCATGAATAATTTACAGCCGTGGCTGTGAAATAAACGCTGGAGATCTTATGCACGGACCCCCGCGGCATTTCTGTGATTTGTTGAGTCAGACGGGCCAAGGTTGAGGCTCTGTTGCATGATTACGACTTGACGGCGGATACGAAATCAATAAGAAGCCGAGAGAGGTAGAAATTGGCCCATTTTCTCCCTCCGTGTAGAAAATAATCAAATGCGCCACATTCCTCAAATTCCCAACCAACGGTGGGGAAACTATGGCTTTTTGGGGACCTGCACCCCGCCCCCTCGTTCTTTAATCCAGTTCACCGAGCATTAAAATTATGACCTGAATTAATTTTTCGACCGCAGTTCGATTTTTAAAGCTTCAAAATGCAAACCATGTCAACAATGTATTGAGAGCAAGAGCAACGAAAACAAAATGATTGCACAAACAGTGCACTGGTACTGCCATGCGTTGACTAAAATGAACCGATGGCCATCGCTTTTAGTAGGTGTAAAAAGCAGGATTACAGAGGATGACGGTCAACAATTTTCAACCAACTCGCTGTACTGAAATACTTTCGGTTTCTTCCTGACACGCTTTTTTTGCTAGTGCGCTGCCCTCGAGTGGTCGACAGAGGAATTACACTCAAAATAAAGTTAGCGTTAGGTTAAAATGGGTGTTCGGAATAGTACAAAAAGATTTTTTCGAAATAGCAGACCAGTGAACCCGGAATTGGAATCTTGGTAAGCAGTAGCTGCATTTTAATTTATGAATGGTAAATTTAAACATATTTATCTTTGCACACAATTTAGTTGAAAACTACACCCTGCAGAATTAGAAGTTAGTTTTTGGTGGCTCTTGTGCCGTCTATGTTCCTTTTATTTGCGACAAGTGTACTGGGAAGAACATGAATAAATAATCACAAAAACCAAATTTCTGCATCTGCTATTAATGAGGAAGAACAAACATTCAGAGGGAGCATTAATTAAACACTATTATGGCAGGGAGGGGTTGTTTTTTTTCTTCTTTACAACGCGGAGCTGGTGAAGAGAACATTGGACAACTTTTGAGTTGAATCTCACTTGAACACCGTCAAGGGACGACAATCGTTGGAGGCGAGGAGGGAAAAAGGGAACAGTGGGAAGAAAACGTCATTTTTGGACATTTACCTTTGGGTCTGTTGGTGGATGTGTTGGCGCAGCTCGCGTTGAATTCCACGCTGATATTCCACAGCTCCACGCAGCCGGACGCCTCCGACGCGCTGGCGTTTCCCTCCTGCAGGGACATTCTCTCCGCCGTCTGCATGGGCTCGCACCTGCACTCACGAGCGATCAAGGGGCCGCCGTTGTCCTTGTGGGAATCCAAGTCAAGGTTGAGAGAAACTTGGGCGGGTAGGCAGAGTTCCAAAAAAAAAAAAAAAAAAAAAAGGAAGAAAAACACACAGAGACTGTTTGCAGAAATGGGGATTGTGCCGCGAGTGCGGAGATGGAGCGGTGTGACGTACGACGCGCACTGCGGAGACGGAGGCACCACTGTAGAGGAATGAAGCTGGCGCTTTCCGGCTCTCTCTTTTGCTCCCGCTCTCTCTCCCCTCGGCATCGGAGCCAATCAGGATGCTGCTTCCAAGTTGCAGCCCTTCACCGACATCACGAGCGCCATCCATCAGCGGCATCATGAGGAAACACCTGCTGAAGATAATGATGCGGATGGCGAGAGCCACTTGCTTTTGCGCGGGAGCTTTCCTTTCCTATCCTATCTCAAGCGAGATGACCCGGAGATACTCGGAAGAGTAGGTTGTAGCAATTCCAAAGACGGGCGCGGATACGTTAATATCACCATTGGCAAAGGTTACTTCTGACAAGTGAAGGGGAAAATGAAGCCTCATGAACCACTGAGGTGTTGCTTCAGTTTCATGACTCCATGCTTCACTGACATGAGCTCTTGACCGACACCTGCTGCACAGTGGAAAGGATAGCAGATGACATTTTGAAATGCTTCGAAGCACAGTCGAACCTGCTTGCAACGTACCGAAAGGGACATCACAAATCTGTACGTTACGATGGTAGTTCACTGTAACCATTTCCATTAAAATGGCCGCCAACTATGATGTATGATACAGTACGAGCATTTATAGATGGAAAAACAGGACCATGTAAGAGAGTATAAACACATCAAGAAAAAATACGTGTATATGGAGAAAAAAAAAAGATTTCATAAGACATGAAACAAACAAATGTAGCGTTCCTACGTCATCTCTGAAAACTTTCAGTCAGCAAATGTTAGCTGCCATTGGCATTTGCCGGTGCCATCGACGAAGCCAGCCGACGTCAGTTTAGCATGTGTCGCAGCACCCGTAGCCCTTTACGATCATCTTTCAATCTGTTGGCCATGATTTTGTTGCCACTCGGGATGATTGTCGAAATGGTTGACTTTGCCAATTCAAAGTCTCGGCTGAGCTTCGTCTGCTTTCGAAAGTGAGAGACAATTTCAGCCTTCACAGACTGCGAGATTTGATTTCCGTTTACCGGACATGTTTTCAGAGCATGTGGCTCCAAAGTGCAACAATGAACGATTCGATCAGAAGGGTTGCCAAGCAACAGCGGGGGAATCCCCGCGCTGTACATCTTGTTCATAAGCAAGGTCACGGCGGCAGTTAGCTTCCCACGCTTTGTTGTAACCAAGACCTTTTCACTATTTTGTTGGAAAAATGTGGCCGTTGCAACGTAGTTTACGTTCTAAAGACGTTCGTCGTCAGCAAAATCGGCAAATGGAAAATGAATGATGTGAAATCGGGATCTTGAAATGTAAACTTTATAATGTTGAAAACGATCAATAAGTTTCCATAATTTTCCCCAAAATTTGTAATTTCATACCTTTTATAGTCAGCGCGCCAAGTTTAACCACTTGATCCTTTTATATCTCACAAGAGCCACTTTCCCCTAGAGACATTTTTTAAAACTTATTTTTTTAATGTGCTTAAAACCAGCAGCGTTCGTTGATTTTTTAGCAACACGGCTCATTAAAATCGGCAAATGGAAAATGAATGATGTGAAATCGGGATCTTGAAATGTAAACTTTATCATGTTGAAAACGATCAATAAGTTTCCATAATTTTCCCCCAAATTTGTGATTTCATACCTTTTGTAGTCAGCGCGCCAAGTTTAACCACTTGATCCTTTTATTCCTCACAAGAGCCACTTTCCCCTAGAGACATTTTTTTTTAGAACTTTTTTTTTAATGTGCTTAAAACCAGCAGCGTTCATTGATTTTTCAGCAACACGGCTCATTAAAAAAAAATAGCACGCCTTAGTTAATCTATTAAAGTTTGAAAAAACAAGCACTAGGTGGCGGATTAGGTAGCAGAACACGTTTTTTTTTTGTTTATTTAATATATTAAGAGATTGAACATCCGTACGTCATATATGAGAAAAAATAATACGTCATCATCACATCAAGCAAAATTGTATTTTAAAATGTAAAAATAATAAATAGGAAAATAAGAATAAATAAATGCCATGCGGCCTAAGTAAAAAAAAAAACAAGAAACATCGAAAGCATTGAAAGGGGAACACAATTTCAAGGTTTGTCTTATTTTTACCGCCAGATATCGAACAAAAATATACACCCAACTCTTTCAGCAACACACAAAAGATGGGTTTTGTTTTTGAAAATTGACATTTGTGAATATAAAACTCTTGTTCAATCAAAAATATTCCTCTTCAAATGCCGTGTCACATAACAGAACGGCGTTTTTCTTGAACGGAGCTCATGATGACGTCATCTGTCGCCTGGTGTTAATATACACCCAACTCTTTCAGCAACACACAAAAGATGGGTTTTGTTTTTGAAAATTGACATTTGTGAATATAAAACTCTTGTTCAATCAAAAATATTCCTCTTCAAATGCCGTGTCACATAACAGAACGGCGCTTTTCTTCAACGGAGCTCATGACGACGTCATCTGTCGCCTGGTGTCCTCCACCTACTGCCCGAAGACGGCTGGGATAGGCTCCAGCACGCCCCGCGACCCTTGGGAGAGTAAAGCGGACCAGAAAATAGATGGATGGATGGATATAGATGAGTGAAGATGCACACTTGTAAAAAAAAAAAAAAAAAAAAAATGAATCAAGAGCACTGTAGAACCGTGCACACACGTGGTGCTACAGCTTCCTCTGACATGCTCGTAACATGCGTTCGAAGATGCACACTTGTAAAAAAAAAAACTAAATGAATCAAGAGCACTGTAAAACCGTGCACACACATGAGGTGCTACAGCTTCCTCTGACATGCTCAAAACATGCGTTTTAGGTTCATACAAGAGTCGAAATTGTCCATAGAGGTGAGTGGGAGCGCACGGTTGCTTATACGCGCCCCAAGATTAGATGGCGACCTGTCCGGTCTGTACCTTGCCTCTTGCCCAAAATCAGCTGAAGTAGCCGGCCGGTTTAGCTAGCTCCAACTCTGATGAGGACAAACATTAGATAAAATTAATCCATAAACAGATGACTTTTATTGTCATACCATAAATAGTTGTTTATTCAGAAAGATTATCACGTAACCTTCAAATGAGATTACAAATTAACTGGCCAATAAAGTCGACGGACACATGATCAGCATAACGCTAACGCATCTGCGAATGAGGCAAAGGTGCGTCTTTATCTGATTTGACGCTATCTAAAGGAGCCGCGATTCCTATAAAAGGAACCGCAGGTTCGAAACTTTGCGAGCAAACAACTCTTCTTCGAAATGACGGCAATCCGTGATGTGGGAGTCGCTCTTGCGGCTCTGCTCTCAGTGGCAGCAGCTGCAACGCTAGAAAAGTGAGTCATTTGCTTTTTTTTTTTTTTTTTTTTCAGATAGGGGATTAAACATTTTTGAGGCGAGGATGGTCGATTTACACACTTACTTTATCAGGACTAAATGAATTAAGGTCCAGTATTTGTATCATCTCAACTTGCGTTTTGCAATGAATTTACTGTATTGCCATTGTGAAAGCAAATCAAATTGTACACACACACACACACACACACACACAAGATACACAACTGGTAGCGGTATCACTGAGCAATGTCTGGCTTGAAATCTTGGAGATTTAGTATGTTTCCGTAAAATGGAGCGAAATCGTGTCAATGAATTTTTCCCGATCCTATCTTGGTGTGTGTAACAGACCAGAGTACAACTACGACAAATACCATCCCATGTCAGAGGTAAGGATACACACACCCTCACACACAGATTGAGAGATTCGAAGGCAAATGTGATTTTTGTCATGGCCACCTTGCATCTGCACTGATTGGAAAAAAAAAATATTTGTTTGTTTGTTTATTTATTTATTTGCCTGCAGTCCGACCAAGGTCTAAGAGTTTTTTTTTTTTTTTTTTAATCCAACAGATCTCTGAATGGATGACTCAGGTTGCAAAGGCCTATCCCGATATTGTGACCGTCATGGATTACGGAAAAACCTACGAGCTGCGGACAATCAGCTTGCTCAAGGTAACCGCATGTTTCACCTGAGGACCCGAAATAGAAATACCGTCGTCCTGTTTGCTTTGCAGATCGGTGCAGACACTGGAGCGAAAAAGAAAGCCATCTGGATGGACTGCGGTATTCATGCCAGGGAGTGGATCGCTCCGGCCTTCTGTCAATACTTTGTCAGCCGGGTAATCATGTCCCACGTTCCAGCATTGACGGCGCACGGACCGGAACGTTCAATGAACAAAGACTCGGAACCGTGATCTTTTCATTTCAGATCTTGCGGACCTACAAGACAGACCCGAAAATGGGAGAGATGATTCGGAACATGGACTTTTACGTCACCCCGGTGCTCAACATGGACGGCTACATCTATTCGTGGAAGGACAACTCGGTCAGTGATACATTGACTGAATGAAGTAGAAAAGCAACCTCTTGTAAACACGAACAGTCAACCTCTTATTCCTAAATTGAGGACTAGAACATCGCAAAGTACATCACAGCAAAGTATCACATCGCATTAGCATGCAGCTCGATAAAGGGATGACGTCAGAAGAATCTAATTGGACCTTGGTCGGTTTCTGGCAATCCTGTGAGCTCACTGACTGATGAGTCGAACCGTAACAATCTTTGGTTGAGTCATCTGGCAAATGCAATTAAAAGATGAGATGGAAAATTCCGGAAAGTAGAACATGAAAAAAGATGATGATTAGAAAAAAATCCCATTCTAGTTCAAGTTATGAATGGAAGAAGTAGAACAACAAAATTAAAAGATGAGATGGAAAATTCCGGAAAATAGAACATGAAAAAAGATGATGATTAGAAAAAATCCCATTCTAGTTAGTGGCCGAACCGAGTACTTGAAAACTAATTATATGAACGCAAAGACATTTTCCGAATGGGAAACACGCGCATTAACAAACGAGCCCAAATCGTGTTTTCGAAAATGTACAAACGCCAAATGAAATGCAAACGAAGAGCTCGTTTGACCCCTTGTGTTGATGAATTTTAATCGTGGGTGGGAACACCTTTCGCCTTTTGGACTTTTCAGATGACTTTGCTGAGACCGCGGATCAAGAAGGGGTCATCTCTTGCCATCGCATGATTCAATTTAAGGCTCTACTCTTAGATGAGATGAAAGGTTATCAATGCCTCTTGAACCTGATGAAATATTTCAGTGAATATTTTTTTTCTCACTGACTACTTGCTGCTCTTGAAACGGTATTTTGGACTTTTCAGATGACTTTGCTGAGACCGCGGCTCAAGAAGGGGGTCATCTCTCGCCATCGCATGATTCAATTTAAGCCTCTACTCTTAGATGAGATGAAAGGTTATCGATGCCTCTTGAACCTGATGAAATATGTCAGTGAATATTTATTTTCTCACTGACTACTTGCTGCTCTTGAAACGGCGTATCTCAAGTGTCATATGTGACTGAAATCATGTCCCGGTCGATTTACTTGCAGGACAACAAAACGGAAGCTGTGTATCATACAAATGGCCACTAGGTGTCACTCGAAACACCAGACAGACGCGATTCCATGAAAAGACACTTTCGTTGTCCGTCTTTTGCTCCAAACATTTCGTTCGTCTTCCAAATCTGTTGACAGCGATTGCCCGATCGTCTGTCCACTCGGGATTTGTGTGGTTTAGCACACGTTTCATACGGCTACTGTACCTAAAAAGTGTTTTCAGCACTTCGTGTGCTTTTAAGCTTATGTTATATTATTATTATTATTATATTGTTATATATTATTATTGTCATTTTATGTTTGCGCATCATATTATTTCATGTTAAGAATACCTCAATTATATTCTGTTGTTTAATAATGAGACATGTTTTTACGTTGATGGGTTCTGATTGGCTGTTGGAGTAAGAGAAGCAGGAAGTGAATTTAGTTACGAGGTGTGTTCACGAACGTGCTGCGGAGCAGACGTCTCCCCCCCCCCCCCTTTTAATAAAACTGCCTTTAAAGGATTCCATCTGTCCTTTTGGCGTTCGTAAAGTAGAGCTATCCACTAAAAACAACCAACCCCTCAACTTACATGCTATGCACTTCGACCTGTCAATCACTTCCTGTAACTACAGGCGCTCTTTCCACAACATTTCCTGCTTTATGTAGTTTTGTACACGTGTCTCGTTCATTTATATTTGGTTCATCCTGGATGGACACCCAAAGTCTGTTGGGATCGGCTCCAGCCTGCCAACCATCATCATCAACTCTTGACTCTTGGCGTTGCCACAATAACGCGCCGCAAGCGGCTTACTAAAACCGTCGACTCTGACCCATTTAGACCCGTCTCTGGAGGAAGAACAGATCACCAGAACCTGCAGGCTGCAACTGCTCGGGGACGGATCTTAACCGCAACTTCGACGCCAATTGGGGCAGTGAGTGTTTCTCTCCGTCGCAACAATTTCAGTGGCAATGTCACCCGAAATGTGTTGCGCGTTTGAGGGTCAGGTATATTTATGCGGTTCTCATTTTCTTCAAAGCCATCGGGGTGTCATTTGACTGCTGCCACGCGACTTACTGCGGCAGAGGCGCCGAGTCCGAGCCCGAGACGCTGGCCGTGAGCTACTTTGTGGGAAGCCGGAAAGAGGACTTCCTGTGTTTCCTCACCATCCACTCCTACGGCCAGCTGCTTCTGGTTCCCTACGGTCACCCTAATTTCACCGCCGCCAACTACAAGGAACTCGTATGTAAATGCGCATCGACGGATATCTTTCAGTGATTAAATGTGAAGTCAGATTGGAAGAAAAAAAAAAAGAGTGTGCTGTCCGATTCTTTAGATGGAAGTTGGTATGGGTGCAGCGGAGGCCATTAAGAAAGTCCACGGGAAGGTCTACAGAGTCGGAACCTCGCCGGATATATTATGTAAGTGAACACATGACATATCACCGTTGAACTGTTGTTGACATACTTCAGCGCCGCTGCCTCACGGAAAGAAATGTCCGCTTGGTATCTGGATGTGGGTGTCTGTGCCGAGTCTCCATGTTTGTGCGTGTTAATTGAAGACTCGGAGGCGTGTACGTACGAAGGATAAACCGACGGCTGCTGAAAATGACGTTCGTCAACGTGCTCTTCGATAGATCCCAATTCCGGTTCCTCCCGAGATTGGGCTCGGTTCCAAGGAATCCCCTACTCGTACACCTTTGAGCTGAGAGATGACGGCCGTTACGGCTTCGAGCTCCCCGAGGATCAGATCCGGCCCACCTGTGAGGAAGCCTACGACGGCGCCTTACACATCATCACCTACGCCCACAACAAGGTCTTTAACGGCGCCGTGGTGGCATCCACCGTCCCAACGATTTGGACTGTGCTGGTGGCGGTCGCAGTCGCAGCTACCGTGTGACCTTCAACAAATGGATGTCGCACTCTGAATGCGTATTTATATTTCACTGCCCCAGAACATGATAGCGAATCGCGCTGGAAGAAAAACAACTTCCAGTGGCTCACAGGAGCATTTACGTGAATGTTTACATTTCAGCGGTCACCAAGCACAAGTTCTGACCCAGACCGATGTTTGCATATGAATGTTGGAACACAAAAGCAGGAAGATTTTATTTTATTTTATTTTCTGGGTACATATTGTATTTTCCACACTAAAAGGCGCACTGGACTATGAGGCGCACCTTCACTGAATGGCCCATTTTGTATTTTTTTTTTTCCTATATTGGACGCACCGCATTATAAGATGCAATCTGCAATGCCTCCACCAGATGGATCTACGCTCAAGGAAATGCCAACAGAACGATCAGATGTCAGTAAAACGTATTGAATGAAGCAGCGACACAGTTCACTTAACCAACAGCAAGTTATAACGTTGACTCGTTAACGTTAGAACTCTCCTGCCGCTGCTCCATTTCCGTGTTCAACTGCGGAACTCGATCGCCTGAAGTTTGAACTCTGCGTTGACAGCATGTCTCGAGCAAGGAGCCCTTTTGGGGTCAAAATATTACCATAATGACCATGTACAAGGCGCATCGGATTTTAAGGCGCACTGTGAGCTTTTAAGAAAATGGAAGGCTTTTTGGTGCGCCTGTTTGCGCAATTGCAGAAAATAAATGTTTCTCATGCTCCTGGTGAAAGCATCATGTCAAATGGGATAAAAAAAATGCCAGCATCTGTCGGGATGAAAAAAAGGATCTCACGTCAAACTTCTAATGTACCCTCGCGACAACAGAGTAAAACACGAAGCTGCATTGCAAAGATAAGATGAGATATCCTTTATTTGTCCCACACTGGGGAAATTTACAGAAAGGACAAGGATTGTTCAACGCTGGAGAAAACACGTAACATGAGTTACTTCAAAGTTTCGGCTTTTGTGCTGGTGAAGGGATGGTATCGTTGCTCTCGCAGATGCGCCAGGGGCAAAAAGAGCCGATCTTCTGGAGGAAACTGCTCCCACCTCGTCCATGTCCATCCTGGGATAGGATGGAAAGACAAAGTCACTCCAGTTTACCGCTGCCGTGGGAAATTGACCTACACAAGTGCTGAGATTAATTCAGTCAACAGAAGTTGGGCGAAATTGTTGCATTGACACTGAATCTGAATTCTTCAGTTGACATCCATTCATTTTCTAATCATCTTATCCTCGGGAGGGTCACGCATGCCGGAGCCCATCCCAGTCGTCTTTGGGCAGTAGGCGGGGGACACGCTGAGCCGGTTGCCAATTCCCCAGACAAAAAAGCCAACGATTGACATGTTATGATGCCAACAGAAAACCATTTCACATCGCATCTTTGAGGGGGCGGATTGGCAGAAATACTGCAAGGCGCGTGCAGGAATACTTGCGATTGTATTCTTGGCCATGTTTTACGTTATGTGTTGTATAGTTTTTGTTATTTTCTGTTAAAATGTTCTGCGAAGCGCTTTGTTACAATTGCAGCCGTTGTGAAAGGGCTCGAGACATAAAGATGTATTCTATTCCATTGTTTGGCCGCACATATGGCACATGGCAAAAACAGCCACTGATACTCCGGTTTCCAATTTTGTGGGACTCTTCTGTGTCAGATTGGCTTATGGTTAACACGGCAAACGGAGGATCAATTTTTGAGGTTGTTAGTTTGTAAATATTCCATGACACACCCTCATTTTTCTCCGGTTCCAAGTTCTGGGGTTCTTTGGATCGCTCCTTGTCCAATTCTCCTTGCATAATAATGTCAACGTAGTGATACTGCTCCTCCAGTCTGATGGAATTCACCACGGAAGCAAAGCGGATGTTCACCAAATGCAGGCCAGCTTCCTCTAACACCTCCCTCTGGGCACACTCCTCCCACGTCTCCCTGTACAAGAACACAGTCACTTCAGTGGAGGGCACCCGTGCCAACCATTACGGTGTCAGTATACGCTCCCCTCCAAAAGTATTGGAACAGTGAGACGGATAACATTTTGGGTTTGACTTCAAATATGAGACAAGAGGTTAATGCATCAGTATTTATTTCCAGGACGATCGCTCAATTCTCAACTCAAGTGTATTTTGAGAGCACTTGAAAACAACCACCGCTGTATCCAAAGTGCTCTACGCGGCGCAAAAATAATTCATACAAGAACGAAACAATAAAACAAAAAATCTAAACTCAATTCTCATGCGGAGGCAAAAGAGAAAGAATAAAAAATAGTTTTAAGACGAGTTTTAAAGATGGGCAGCGAGCAGGCTTGCCGAACGTTCAGTGGGACGCCATTCCAAAGAGAGGCACCGGCAAAGGAAAGGGCTTCATCCCTTCCGAGCCTCTGCTTAGTTCTTGGTCCCTCCAATAGCGTCTGCTCCGCAGAGATAAGAATATATTCATTTTTTTCCACATAATTTTTTTTTTCTTCGTTAGATAATAAAACTGTAATTTCTTTACGTACATGTTAAATGTCGTTGATGTTGCAAATGTTATTATGGATGAGATCTTTGAGTATCATTTCAGTATCTCGAGGATCCCGAGTGTTTCTCTTTTTTGGAAATCAAAATATGGTCACCCTAACATTGCATATAAGTTAAAGGTATCCATCCATCCACCCATTTTTCCAATCCGCTTTATCCTCTTAAGGGTCGCAGGGGGGTGGAGCCTATCCAAGCAGTCTTCCAGCAGTAGGCAGGGGACACCCTGAACTGGTTGCCAGCCAATCACAAACAAAAATCAGTTGTCAGTCAAAGATGTAACGCAAGAGATTTGCCCTCCGTTTTCAACCGCGAGAGCCGATTGGCAGTCCAGCCAACTCCATCGACCAATTGCTCGAAGAGAATTTGGATGGGGTCCAGCCAGCCCGCGGAGGAAAAGTGCCATGGATTGTGAATGAATGGAATTATCACTGACGAAAGCGGTACAAAGCGAAATGTTCTCACTTCCTAGTACGTACCCAAACTCCAGATGGCCGCCCGGAAGTTGGTACTTCCCATTTCCCATCACACTTTTCCTTTTCCCGAGGAGAACACAGCCTGGATGAGCCGAGTCTGTGACTAGTACACCCACCCCAACCTTGGGACGCCTCGCTGCGTTATCTGACATCTCTTCGAACAATAAAACATACACTTGGAAACAAAACGTTTCTAGACACAAGACGATCCACCGGAGAGAAGCGACCCGTGAAGTGCAAGAGGATTCGCCCTGAGTACTTCCTGCTTTGCTCGCATCGACAAACGCATCATGGGACAGACTTACTGTGGACTACAACATTTGATCGCGAGTGGTTAAAATAGTTAATTTACCACCTGTTTGCTCACAATTTATGCAGTGCATTTTGGGGTGTTGCTAAGCACTTATGTGACTGAAATACGTTTTAGTTAATTTTCTTAACGTGTAAAAATCGGAGTTAACATTATTACAGTGTTTCCCAAACTTTATTGACTGGGGCACAAACAAAAATGCCACTACTATATCTCTCGAGATACATTTATTGATATAGATATACATCAGAGGCGTGTCAGTGAGTTTTGCACGTCCCGTCCCGGCATTCGCTAGAAGCCTCGGCACCCCATCCATCATCGAGAGTCCGTCATTATTTCAACCTGAGAAAATGTAAATGTCAGTCCATAATTTTTATTTTAATCACGCTTCGGTCATCACAGTGGATCACCGCTATTTTAGCACGTCAGTAAATTTTACCGGTCTGCCAGATCCTCAATCGCCGGTTCTTCAAAAAAAAAAAAAAAGCAAAGGAAAAAAAGTGTTATATATACTCTTACAGATGAAAAAAAATCAAATTTAATTAAAATTGTAAATTCAGCACAGTTATCAGTGTATCTACCTCATACGACGATTGCTCAAAGAAGTGAATAAAAAAATGATCGAGTTTTAAAAATGAGGACTCAAAGTAGTGAAAAATCAAACCATGCTTCCTCTTCTTCTGTGTTTGACCCCTGGTTGAGCTGAAACCAAGCCCCACACAATGACGCTCTCTAAAGCAGCCACACCAGCGGACTGTCTGTCAGAAAGATGTATTTTCATGGCCTTGGCATAGCTAGCGAGCTAACTTAACATGAAAATTGGTCTGGATGACTGTTGATTGGATCGAAGCGGCTCACTATTTTCTTTTTTTAATCGCGGGAAGGTATGAATTGTGCCGGACTGGGCACCCGAGAAATCTGGAAAATTGAACAGGTGAAAAACGGTTTTACGCTTTATCTCAATAATTGAGTTCGACATAGTTCTCAGTCTTTTAATGTTTCCAGCATTTGTAGTCAAACATGGATCATAACATTTAGAAGCAAATCTGTTAATTCACTTTCCAGGGATCTAAATCTGAAATTCCCATTTCAGTCATGTTTAAGATCAACAGTGATTTCCAAATATTGACTTTCATGGCTTAGCCAAGCAGTTACATAAATATGTCTGTCGGGGTCACCGACACAGTAAAAAGATTAACTTCTTCCTTTGTGCGGCATTTTTTTTTCTCCACCGACACCCGCTTGTACCCGCTCAACCTGCCCGGTGGCTCAGGCCCCTCCCTGCTCACGCCTTTCAAACTGACTCGATACTTCCTCCTGTCGCCGCGAGCAACCCCCGATTTCCACTCGTGTCCACCACCACGGCCGCGCTTGTCCGCCTTTCTATTTGCCTGTGGGACCATGAGCGATAAACTGTGGACAGAGGAGCAGTTCAACTGCCCCGTGTGTCTGGATCTCCCAAACGATCCGGTCACCATCCCGTGCGGGCACAGCTACTGCATGGCCTGTATCAAAGACTACTGGAGCAAAGATGATCCCAACGGTGTCTACAGTTGCCCCCAGTGCCGTCAGACTTTCTGCCCTCGGCCCTCGCTTTCCAGAAACACCATGCTGGCCGAAGCGGTGGACCAGCTCCGCAGAGGAATCCCAAGATCGGTGGTCTCTAGGAGCATCAAATTGAAAACCCAAAAGAGACTCCCCTCTTCGGCTGTGCAGTGCGACTTGTGCCAAGGAGAGCAGAAGGCGGCGGTCAAGACCTGCCTGGTGTGTATGAGTTCGTACTGCGAGAACCACCTGAAACCTCACCAGACCACCAAGGCCCTAAAAGAGCACGAGTTGATCGTGCCGACGGCCAACTTGGCCGACAAGATCTGCACCCAACACAAGTACCTGCAGGAGTTCTTCTGTCGCCAGTGTAAGGTCTTCATCTGTTGGCTGTGCACAAGCAACCAGCACAAAGGTCACGAGAGCGTCTCCACCAAGGCCGAACGCACGGACAAAGAGGTGAGGCCCGCATTCGTTGAAAACGTGAATGACGTTTCGTGGTTTTAATTGTTTCTTCACAATCGTCAGATCGCCAAGTGGAAAAAAAAATTATGTTACGACAATAAAGACGCAAGGTCAACGACCGTAATTTCCGGAGTATAAGCCGCGGCTTTTCAACTCTCGGGCTTATTTAATGAAGCGGGCTATATAACGATTTTTCTAATGGCCGCCAGGGAGCACTCAAGCATAATAGGAAAGATTGAGACAAGTTATACATGTCGAGGAAGACGCTATCTAATCTGTCACACTGAAAACAACCGGCCATGAGAGGGAGCATTTGACCTGTTTTTTGGGCTCCACTGCATCCACCAAGGAAAAAAGAAAAAAAAAACTTCCAAAAGACATTGTCGTGAAAGTTGGCACGAATGCGAAGTTGAAAGTCTCATGACCGAGTATTACGGCAAGCGAGGATTTTTTCATATAAAAAAAAAACTTGACAGGGAACGGTATCTTTTAAATTTTTTTTTTTTTTTTTAACCAGCCCTGTTAGTGCTGTTTTACTGCCATGGTGCTGCCTGCCACATTACAAGAACACATTTATGTTCTAAAAACTTTGAAAACGCTTTCTGTGTAGCCTCTTTCTTGGTAAATATCTCATGTTACAATGTGGGCACCTGCGGCTTATTGACAAGTGCGGCTTGTGTGTGTCCAAAATGTTTTTTCCTTGAAAAATGTAGTGGGTGCGTCTTATAATCAGGTGCGCTCCGTAGTCCGGAAATTGTGGTAATTTGTCAGGAAAATAAGCGGAAATCTTACCAGAATAAAATCAAGATATTATGATATCAGAGTCAAAGTTTCACAGAGAAGAAAATAACACGAGTGAATGGCAGGAAGACAAGTTGATAGACATTGCACCTTTCATTCCAAAAAATAATTTTTTTTTGTCATCAACAAAGAAACGGGAATCTCTTCCTGTAATTTAAACGCCTGTTGCCCATCCAGAGATGTGAGATTTGTTTGATGCTACGTCACAGACATAGCAATGCCTTCAATCGGCCAGAGCTAGCATAGGGAGGACCAACTGGTTTAGTACGTTTGTTTTACCGGCGTGCGGTTCCCCATAACCGTCGCTCAGCAATTTTTCAAATGTCATTATTTAAATTTGTATGCGATATGGCTTCTGGACTTTATTTTGAGAACCACTGGATTAAGTACTGCCCACGCTTTTGCATCGACACCAGCCTGGTGGCACACATTCCAAACGACATTCCGGTTCACTTCTCACACTCCTCTTCTGGTGTTTTCTTGCGGCGTCTGACTCATGTCTCTGGTTGTCCTCTTCGCTCGATGACAGAAAGGGCTTTCCGAGATGCAGGCGGAAAATCAGAGGAGACTCAAAGATAGACAGCAGGAGTTGAAGGACATGAAGAAGATGATGGATGGCATGAAGGTAAACTCTCCAACAGTAACATCTCCTCCATGGCGGATTCTGGGTTCGTGTTCCAGCTATTAAGCAGATTTTATTTTGACCAATTCGAACTCAATTTTGTTGTTGATTTTGGGTGTAATTCCACTTTCAGCCATTAGGTGGTGGCACCCTATTGTTAATTCACTGTAAATTTGAAGGAAAAAGAGAGAAAATAGGAATTATTTCAAAATTTGAAGATTTTAGAAAGAGATTATTGGATGTTTCAGTCCTTTTCCATCCTTCATTTTATGCCGACGGAAAGCAACGGCTGTAGATTCATGTACATCTTTGAATATGATTATTGACAGATATTGTGAGATTGTAAGTTTCTTAGTTTAGGGGTAAAGAAAAAAAATACTCTAAACATAGCGGGATGTAAATATTTTTATTTTTTCTTATCTATTACTCTTGCTGTCTCGAAATATGTGTTTTAAATTGTTTGTATAATTTTAAAGTATGGTATGTATAAAGACCTTTAAAAAGACAAGTGCCAGTTTTTATACTATTTATGACATACGCTACGTTTCAAAAGTTAGATCGCGGTCACATTTTAATTGAATCATTATTAGAGTATTGGGTTTTTTTTTTTGGTTTTGTTTTCCTTTATTAATGCACAGTGTGAATGCTTCAACTATATATTTATTTTGAGCTAAATATTTTTGTTAATTTTGTGGCGCTTGGTCTAAAAGTTTGAGAATCACTAGCCTTGAGACCCTCTAGTTGCCCCCAACGTGACTGCGATGGGACGTCCGGCACGCCTCTACTGTGACTGACTCATGGTCCATGCACAGCGCTCAGCAGACCGCGTTCACAGCGACTCCGAGAAGGTGCTGTTGGATCTCCAGCACTCGGTGGAGAGACTCCAGGAACTGTTGGAGGAGGTGCTGGATGAGGTCGGCCGGGAGAAGATGGAGCAGGCCCGGGAGGTGACTGAGAATCTGGAGGCAGAGATCAAGGAGCTACAGAGGAGGGAGACTCAGATGAAGGACCTGGCTCAAAGCGAGGACCACATCTACTACCTGCAGGTTTGAGATCGACTCCCCGTAGGCCGAAGGTGGCGCTCTCTGAGTTGGAAGGCCAAACGGAATTCAAAGTCACACAATCCCTTTCAGATGTATGAAACCATGTGCAGTCCGCTTGAGTCGGGAGACCTTCCGGCTGTGCAGGTCAACCATGATGCTTCTTTTGAACCTGTGCGGGATGCCATCCTCGACCTACGGGAGCGAGTGGAGGACTTGTGCAACCTGGAACTGGACAAGATCACCAAAAAAGGTCTGCGATCAGTACACATTTGAATGAATGAAGTAGATGATATATTTTTCGAGAGAGAGAGAGGAGGCATGGAAATATTTCACACACTACGAATGAAGTAGATGATATATTTTTCGAGAGAGAGAGGATGCATGAAAATATTTCACACACTATGTACGATATTCAAAGTTTGAACTATTTCACGAAAATGCTCATCAAAATGAACAATTTAGTTGTTGATTTCATTGGCATCCATCCATTTTTTTTCATGGGGAACATGAGAGGAAGCCAGAGTATCTGTCGCTTTTTCACCGTGTTTGTCTATTTACAGTCAATGAGACAACGTTATTCACGCTGGGTGCTGGTAAGAATATCATTTTTAAATCTGAAGCTCAGCTATAAAACTCACAGTGGGGAGAGAACTACAAAATAATTTTTTGGGGTGCTTTTTGTTGTTTTGCAGCCAATCGTAATCAGAGAGGTGGCCTCTTCAAGTGTGAGTTGTGTTATTCATTCGGAACGAGAACAACAATTACAACGACATTACAATGGCCAAAATCAATACATTTTTTTTCCCATCTCCAGTATTTTCTGCTCTGGGATCCCGCAACTCAAACCCAAGCAACCGATCGGCAGGTAGGGCCACTGGTCTGTTCCTCTCCATGTTCATCAGAATTCACATCATAACACTGAAATGATGCTACAGGCTCAACATCAAGTCTCTCGGTTACATCGCGAGGTACTGACAGACGAGGACTGGGTAATGACATTCAGCAAACATCCGCTTTGTGTACGAGGGGCAAAAAGTGCTTCGTAGGCTTCAAATCTCCAACAATCTCCATTGCAGGCTTTCGAGGTCAAGATGTGCGCAGCAGAGACTCGTCACGAGGTGAGCGTTGTTGATTCCAAAACGCAAACCTTTCTCCGTCAGCCTCAGCGGTGGATCATGCCTCCTTCCTGTCGCAGAGGTCGCGCAGAGGTCACCCAGGCCTTGGGACAGACAGCGGCGAGATGAAAGAGAGTCAAGTACAGGTGGGTAAATATTGATTCTTGACTGCTGTACAACATGATTGTGACCAAGTGATATTTAGAGGTGGTTGAAGTCAGTGAACAACCTATTGAAGGTTCAAGTACAAAATTTTAGTGGGCCTAAACATGACCCTCAAACTTACTCAGGTGTCCCTCCTGTAAAGTTTAAATTAAAAAAAAAAAAAAAAGCCCACAGTCAACCGTTTTACTGATCAAGATGATTTTAGTGGACACATCAGTCACGACAGGACAAATGCCAAATGCCCAAAAGACGAAAGGACCAAAGCTTGAAATTGAACAGTAACGCTTTTGGTTTGAAGCAGCCATTTTAGACAAATTTGAACAAACTCCGACAAAGGTGTAAGGTCCTTGATAGGAGTTAGAATTAGACATGCCCGTTCTGCCAGGGTGGTCATCAACTTTTTGGGAAACAAGGTGGACTTTCATGTCAGCCGAAAAGCCAAGATCTAGCATAACAAAAGCACATACCGAAAAAAAAAAAATCTACATGTACATGAACAAAGTATTTTTACGTGGTCACTTCCCACCACTGAAGGGAAGCATTTCACACGTGAATTCCAAGGTATCTAGTAAAAAAAACAAAAAAACTTTTGTTCATTGTCATCGTTGTCACCAGCACGGGAGACCAACCCCAGACCGAGCCCGACCCCAAGCCCAACTCCAAGCAGGAGAGAATCCCCGTCTCTGTGGAGCAGGTCCAGTCAGAGTCAGAGTCAGAGTCAGAGTCTCCCTGCGACTCCCACTCTTGCTCCTGTGCCAGCATCCACTGGAGGTAGAAAAATCGTTTTTTGTTGTCGCCGTAACCCAAACATAATCGACATTTATATTGCACACATATGACACTCCAGATCAATTTTGACATGGGGCAAGAAGAGCATCTCTATGAAATTGTGAAACATCCATCCATCCATTTTCCGAGCCGCTTTATCCTCACAATGGTTGCGGGGGGCGCTGGAGCCTATCCCGGGCAGTAGGCAGGGGACACCCTGAACTGGTTGCCAGCCAATCGCCGGACACACAGAGACGAACAATCATTTGCGCTCACACTCATACCTAGGGAAAATTTCGAGCGTTCAATCAGCCTGCCATGCATGTTTTTGGAATGTGGGAGGAAACCGGAGTACCCGGAGAAAACCCACGCAAGCACGGGGAGAACAGGCAAACTTCACCCAGAAGGACGGAGCCGGGATCGAACTCACGACCTCTGCATTCCCGCGTGCCCCACAATGGGCTGGCAACCGGTTCAGGGTGTCCCCAGCCTACTGCCCAAAGACAGCTGGGATAGGCTCCAACACGCCCGCGAGGATAAGCGGATTACAATATATCACCCTTTTTTCATTTTCAGGGTGAAAACAAATCGATGGTATTTTGACGACTGGCAAATATCCAAACAGGTCAAATTTTACCCGAAAAGTACCCAAGAGTGAACACAATCCCGTTTTCCCCTTTGTTTGATCAGCTTCTCGTCGCATGTCATCGATCAGCAGCATTTTCCGGTCCCGTCGTGGCAACACACCCGCAGCGCCCGCGCCGTTTGCAGGCACGTGAGCACAAACTTCTCCTTTCGTTCATGCCGATGCAAACATTGTCACATTCTTAAATCATGCGAGGTTACGCTCCTCTTCAACAGGGGGACTGTCGACGGTGTCTGAAACACCAGTGGAAGGTAAGATGCCGTCGCTTGCCAAATTCCACTTTGGTCGCTTGAATGGGACGTCTATGCAATCCTTTTTTGTCATGACAGTTAACCCCGGTCTGTTTTTGGACTCACCCACCCCGGCTGCCAACCATCACCAGCCTGCTTTCCCTGCACGTGAGTGAAATGACACAGCAACCGACTTGAATGATTGCGCAACTATTCACATTGCGCAACAGGAAAATACAACATGTACGGAAATAACGATTCACCTATAAATATATTGCGCATAAAAGTGAAGGATTGTTCCAGTCAATCCTAAAATGAGTTGAGCTACCTTCTGGTCAGCCACAGTTGGGAATTTTCTGCCTACCTCTCTTTTTTTTTTCTGACATCAGTAAGAGAAATCAGCCTTGACAGCATCCAGGCTCCGGAACCGAGGGCAAGAGAGGACTTACTGCAATGTAAGTCTCATTTGTACCTGGTAATATATCCACAACTCAGATATTTTGAAGAAGGAGCAGAAATCTTTATCGGCCTTCATTGCAATTCGGTCACAGAAAATAACTTTTTGAACCGATTTTTGGCCATGGTGAAGAATTTCGACCGTTCCGTTTGACATGTTTGCATGTCATTGGTCAAGTGTCGAAAAGAGTGGACGTTTTCAGAAGTAACTTAACTTCCTTCCTTTCACGAAGTCCAGCAGCCATCACTGGTGTGACTTGACCGGACGTTACTTTCACTTAATTTGACTCCAATTTTTGCTTTGACATTTGACCAAGATTTTTTAAATTTTTTTATTCCTTCGTAAGCATACAACTATGTTGAAAACACAATGGCGCCTTGAGATATAAATTCAATTTGTTCTAGGACCACACTTATACTTCACATTTTTAATCGCAAGTCATTTTTCCATATTGAAGTGAACGGAAAATCCTTTCTTCTCTTCACCCCCCCCAACCCAAAACAAAAAAACACCAC
Organism: Hippocampus comes; assembly: GCF_001891065.2. Taxonomy (NCBI): domain Eukaryota; kingdom Metazoa; phylum Chordata; class Actinopteri; order Syngnathiformes; family Syngnathidae; genus Hippocampus; species Hippocampus comes. Next base: position 583,314 of record NW_017806249.1, on the reverse strand, counting down.
CAAATTGTGCGCGCAAGTCATTTTTCCATATTGAAGTGAACGGAAAAGCCTTTCTTCTCTTCACCCCCCCAACCCAAAACAAAAAACACCACCAAATCGTACAACATTATCAAACGGAAAACTCTGTTATCATACTTGATAAAAATAGAAAAAAAATGATACAATAGAGAAAATTCAGCTCCTCTCTGAGCTTCTCAGTATAGCAGTAATATTAGTTGTTCTATGCTGAGGATAAATAATGTACACCTGGGGTCCTCCGTTCCGCATGACCAAGTCGAAATAAATGAAGAGGGCTGGATGGATAACGAGCCCCTTCTGGACTCTGCAGACAAAGAACGAGCAACTGAAAGCGAATGATCGATTTTCTCTCTCTCTCTCTCGTAGATTCTGTCAACTTCACCTTTGATCCAAACAGCGCCCATCGTCGCCTGCTTCTCTCCGAGGGCAACACCAAAGCGACCCTGCAAGGAGAAATGGTGCCCTATGCGGACACCCCTCAACGTTTTGACGGCTGGACCCAGGTGATGTGCGGGACCCCGCTGCATTCGCAGCGTTCCTACTGGGAAGTGGAGTGGCGAGGCAGAGGTTCGTCCGTGGGCGTGGCGTACGGCTCGCTGAGCAGGAAGGGCTCCGACGCCAGGGCGGGACTCGGCTACAACGCCCAGTCGTGGACGCTGGAGCTCTCCGACTCGTGCTGCTGCGCGCTGCACGACAACCAGAAGCGGGACATACCCGTCACTTACTCCCCCCGTCTGGGCGTCTTTGTGGATTTGAACACGGGAACGCTGTCGTTCTACGGCGTGGCCGAGAGCTTGACGCCCCTCCACACGTTCCGGGCAAACTTTACCCAGCCCCTCTATGCTGTCTTTGGGGTGGGGAGTGGGCTCGGAGTGGGTTTGGATTTCGCACGTGGACAGTTCAGCTCCACCTCTGACAGCGTCAAGCTGTGTCCCATGTGAGGGTTTTTTTTTTTAATTTGTTCATTATTGTGTCTTTAATTAAACACACTTTCAACTATTTATTTTGTCAATCCGGTTGAGCAGAGGTGTCGTTATTTCATACATTGCCCAGCATTTGATTATGTTGTTATTTATATGCTATAATGCTTAAAGTTAAAGTTGGCTTCAAAACTTTCTGTATATATTTATTCCCCCTATCAAATTCCCCGTTGTGAATCTTTCCAGCAAGCACATATGAACTTTTTTTTTTCTCCATTCCTTTATTGTAAAAAATGGGGGCAACTAATTAACAGCTATGAGTTACTTCGAGAATCTTATGCCAGGAGAAGCTGTAACCGGGGTGACATCCAACTACAATAAAGCGGAAAGATATAAAACAGTCTACTTTCAGTCTTGCAAACATTTTATGTGGATTACAAAAATTTGTAAGCTAAAATACACGAAAGCCAGTATATTAAAAAAAAAATTAATAAATAAAAGAATGGCAGGATTTTGGTAATCTTCCAAATCTGGACAAAAACAACAGACCGCGACGTTGTTTTAGTCAACATTATGACTGAAATCGTTTTCATCAATAGGTTAGCGTAAGAAAACCAAACTTGAAAATGCATATAACAAAGTGCAGTAACTCAGTCTAAGTGTGGACGGAGTGAAACACAAAACATGCAAATAATACACAGCGAGTGGCGAAAAGGCAAACGAGCAACACTTCTACATAAGGCCGCTTATTAAAAAAAATAGTAATAATCCACGACACACAATATCCAACTTTCCTGGTCTGGTTCGGACCTTCAACCGGGTCCCCATGAACATGCTGGGACCCGGAGACTTGGACGCAAGAATGTCATGTCAGCATCCAAAAATGCTGCAGAGGGGACTTTTTGTCTAGTGCGGGCCGAGGCAAGTCCAATCCTACAGAGCCGTTGCGCTGCTTGTTTTCGAAGTTTGCCTCCTTCACACAACTGATTGAAATGATCAGGTGAGTTATCGAACCTCTCCAGAGCTTGCGGATGCGCTGATCAAAGGGCAGCGGATCTCGAAGACCGAGGACTCGACTACACCTGGTCTGTGAAATTTTATCCATCAGGTTACGTCAATAGCAGGGGATGACAAAAATGACGCCGGATTTACTGTCAATACACGGGGCGGGACGGAAAAAGTCTCCCGATCATTTGGCAATCTCTAACATTACAATAAAAGAAGATCACTCAATTAAATGTGCAGAGCGTTACGCTGGCCTCTACCTTGTGCTACGATATTTTAATATCTGTCATTCAGAGAAATATTTTTAAATGGTGCTTGGTTGAAAAGGTTTGGTTGACCACAAGCCAATTTCTCGGGCAAATGAGCGAAAATTTTAACGACGAGGAAAAACCAGGTTTGTCAGGAGACGTGTGTATGATTTCCATCGACTTCAAGACAATGAACCAGAAGCCCGTTCATATTTTTTTTTGTTGCCTAGGAAACATAGTTATTCAGAAAGTCATATTTGAATCTTTTGGGGGACGCCCCGTACTTCAATTCCTACATTCATATTGAGGCCACGACGAAAGAAGCCCTTGGAACAAGTCTGGATTCAAACGTGAACAAACGTAACAGAGACCATCCTTTCTGAAACCATCCCAACCGGAAACGCCTTCCTTCTCTTCCACATCCACAAAACCTTCTTTGCTCATTTAAGTTCGGTGGGATTGATCCACACCATCTCGATACTTTGGTCCATGTGGTCAAAGCTTCCCCCTTTACAAAACACACAGAGCCGTTCAACAAGGTCCATTGAGACAAAAGCTTAGGCCTGTAAAACTCGAATCAGGGCAAAGGGGTAGCAGGCAGTTAAAAATTCCGTTGAAATCTGTTGTGCTTTAAAAATCAAGTCCTAAATAAAAAGCGAGGTTGGAACAGGACACATAAGCGGGACTTTTTAGGGGCAACGACGGCGTTTAGGATTCCCCCGAACGCGGCAGGGTGTTCGAGGTGCCTTTTGTGCATCTTTGCTTGAGGTTGCCCCAAGGTGGTGGGGGGAGCGCCAGGGAGGCGGGGGGAGGGGGAGGCACGGGCCGGCCCGCCGCCTTTCCCGCCCGGGCGCCGATCATCGCCGGAAGGCTGTGGTTGCGCCTCAGACCGTCCAGCAGGCTCCCGCCGCCCGCCGACACGAAGGTGGCGGACGCCTGGGGGGCCTTGGTCAATCCCATCTGACGCAGCCGCTCCAAAAGGCCGACGTTAAGAGGGTCCGGGGGCGGCGCGCGGGCCGAGTTCTCCCGGGAGGGGCTGGGTAGGTCGGGGTGCGGCGAGCGGCCCAGGTTCAAGCCGTAAACGTCTCGCAGGAACAACTCGGCCGGCCTCGAGGCCAGAAAATTGTCCGCCGAGTGCTGGCGGCACTCGGATCCGGGCGAGTGCGAGGGCGAGTTGGGGGGCGTGCCCGGGAGAAGGCGGAGGAGGGGCTGCGGGGGCGTGGGCCTTGCGCCCAACGGGGGGGTTTCCGTGGAGACCTGTGCAGAAATGCCTCTCTCCAGGACCAACTTGGCCAACCCGCCGGTGGCCACGGGGGGGCGCCGGACGGGAAAGGCGTCTCCCAGGCTGAGGCGGCAGGGTGTCAGAGGGGTGCTGGGTCCCGTCCTCATGGAGCTCGGCGTGTTGCCATTGGCAGATGACTGTGAACTAGAGACAGAGGGAGGTGGGGGGAGGAAACAATTGTCACCCTTATTGGCCATTTCCGTGTGGCGTCTCGCATCATTCAAATCTCGCCAGCACTTTTGACACGGACGGCATCCTCCCCGTTTAAGAGATGACGCTCCGCGGCGGCTTGTCTAACTCGTGCGCTACGATGGCTTGGGCTGACTTTCGTTCCCGCTCCGTCCCGTCACAAGTGCTTACGACGCCAGCCGACAGTCTTGCTGGTCCCACATTTATTCTTCAACTTTGGATTTTCTTCAACAGTTATCAAAAGCGATCGCAATCGTTGCTGTCAACTGTTATTTCGGTTCAAGTCAGGTTTTTTTTTTTCTGTCAACACATGAGCTCGAATCAAACATATTAGAATGAAGCTTTTTTTTGTTGTTTTTAAGCACAATTCCATTTCGTTTCGTGTTTCAGCACATTGAGAGTGAATCTTTACGGGTTTGTTCAAGTGGTTTTATTGCGAGTCCAATTTGATTTTGATGCGCAATCGATTTTTCAGTGACTGAAGTTCTTTATATGTTGCGACAGCGAAGGTGGTGTTCAAACTATGCATCATGTCGGATATGAAAGAGACTTTAGAAAGAAAAGCCGTTCTCTCGATTTTGAAGAACACGCACACACGGCTTAACACAGCCACCGAGCACTTCCGGAACCCGTTCGGCTGCCGATTATCTGATTGATAAAACTTTTTTCGACACCAAGTGGTGTGTGCATCCGCAGCACCGCCAGTCATGACCTTCCAAGAGAATCATGAGAGTTATTTGATTCAAATCTGTATTCCAGCGAGGGGCGAATGTTCGCGAGGGTTCGCGAAGGTAGCGAATGCGCGTGGACGTCGCTGTCCGTTCAAGGTCGCCAACGTTCTCCAGACGTTCGCCAACAGGGAGTGAGAGAGGTACAGACGAATGTTTGCGACCTTGAAGGAACCGTGACGAGAACGCAACAATCGCTAAGCGGTGCAAACACGGGCAAAACCAAAAGCTCCATCGTGTTAGCCCCAGATCGAAACACTTGCGCCTCATCCGTCACAGTATTTTATTGTCGGCCACGACGGCGGTATTTGGAGATCCAAGTTTTTTTCTTGGTGTCGCTCGCTATAAGAGTTTGAGAGGAAGCGGTCTGTTGAAATAAATACTGTGCATGGAAGCGACGAAGCGGACTGACCTTTGGGTGACTTGCGTGACATCACAAGGGTGCAAGATGCGGCAGGTGGTGAACGTGTAGGTGGAGAAGGTGGAGCTCTGACACTTGACTGGATTTGGGACTGCACACAAAACAAGATACTGAAATGGAATCCAACAGAGAGCTCGACGTCGCTGGGATGGATGGGGGCAGAGTTGCGTTCTTCCCGGCCCGACGAGCATTTACATTTTCAAGACTTAAAATTTAAGTATTTTTAAAAATCGTCGCTGGGATGGATGGGGGCAGAGTTGCGTTCTTTGCGGCCCGACGAGCATTTACATTTTCAATACTTAAATACTTAAAATGTAAGTATTTTTTAAAAAAGTTTTCTTGTCTCAAATTGTACCAATACCAAATAAGGGCTATAATGCTTTGTATTGAAATGTTTATGGATATATATATTTTTAACAGTGTGTGTGTGTGTGCGTGTGTGTGTGTGTGTGTATGTGTGTGTGTGTGTGTGTGTGTGTGTGGGAATAAAGAAAAAAAATTGCCATACTCTGACATAGCTTTCATCAATGTTTTCGAGTTAAAAATACAACCCCTATGCCCCCCCCCACCAAATAAAATAAAAATTAAAAAAAAAGATTGATTTGAGCTTTCTTTCTGTTTTCTTTTGGTCGGGCGTCGACGAGCAGCGCACTTTGAAGACAATGCCAACTTCCTCCTCGTCTTCCTCTTTCCCTCTCTCGGCCGCGCCTTTCTCCAAGACGCCGGCCTCCCTCTCTCGGCGTGCTTCGTCCTCCTCATCTTCCTCCATGTCGTTCAGCCGGTAAACGGCCTCCTGGGCGAGCGGCCGGAAACCCTTGGTGACGACGCCGGGGTGCGGGTCCAGGATGGTGGCCAGGTGGGGTTTGGCAAGCTGCTGCCAGTGATGGAGCGTCAGGGAGCCTGAAGAAAAAAGGCAGAGAGGGTCACACCGGGGGCGGGACCAAACCAAGTTGTGTCTTGGGTGATTCACCTTCCATGGGTTTGACAATCTGAAGCTTCTCCGGCAGGAAAGTCTTGAAGACGCTGGAGCCGATGGAGAGTTCTGACAGATTGGAAAAGGAAGAGAACGCGCTGCCCATTGGCGAGCCGCAGCCGCTTCCCACGTCACGAGCCTCGGCCCCGGCGAGGGTCTGCAGCTTTTTCTCTCGCTCCGCTTTGAAGAACTGGTGCTCCGACAAGAAGTTCTGCCGTCGTAGCGACAGTCGATGCAGCGCTTTCGTCAGGTCGTTCCCACCCGGGAAACCGGGCTGGCCCTGTGGCAGCTCATCTCTTCAAACCCAAAAATGAAAACCCGTTGGCATTCCTCTTCTTGGGTTATCCCGACTCACGGTTTGACTTACCCATGAGAAGAGGGGAAGGGCTGCGCTGTCATCACCAGAGAGTTCCGTCCAGAACCAGGAATAGGCGGGGTTGCCGAATGGGGCCGCGATGTTGAGGCGTTGACGGAGCGCACCGTCTGGAAGACTCTCTTCTGGCAAATCCTGGGGCGGAAGGTCCATTAGATATGACGGACCAGAAAACTACATGAGACAATCCTGCTGTTCCAGTCAACGTCCTGCCCATTTTGTTTGTTTTTTGTCGAACCGATCCTCAGCGATTCACTCAAAAATGTATTCATGCTTATTGTGCTCTGTTAATAAAGCTCCGTTGAGATGTTTGCGTGTGTTTTTGAGGAGTTCTTTTTAACAAAGAGCACTCCATAATATTGTAGTTTCCATAAACATGCAGTAATGACATAATTGGAAGGTAAAAAATTAGTATCTTTGAGTTTGAAACTTAATGTTTTTTTTTTTTTTTTTTTTAAATTCAATCATTCATTCATTTTCTGAACCGCTTAATCCTCACGAGGGTCGCGGGGGGTGCTGGAGCCCAAAGCCGTCTTGGGACAGGAGGCGGGGGACACCCTGAACCGGTTGCCAGACAATCGCAGGGCACACATTGACGGGCAACCATTCACGCTCACACTCGCACCGAGGGCGGACAATTTTAAGTGTTCAATCAGCCTGCCAGGCATGTTTTTGGAATGCGAGAGGAAACCGGAGTACCCGGAGAAAACCCACGCAGACCCACGGAGAACATGCAAACTCCACACAGGAAGACTGGAGCCAGAAGCGAACCCACGACCTCTGCACTGTGAGGTCGACGCGCTAACCACTCGAACATGGGGTCGCGTAATTCAATCATCTGTAAGCTATCTATCTATTTTTTGGGGGGGGGGGGATGAGTTTGAAATGCTGCGTGACGCGGTACCTCCGCTGTGAGTTGTCGCTGGGCCTCTTTGGAAGCCTGTAAGTGGATCCTCAGCTCTTCTTTCTCCAAAGCGAGCTTAACAGCAAGAGCGACAACGTCGGTGAGTGGCTGACTTTTTGAAACAATTCAGGATGCGCTGGGGCTGAGCAAATAATCCAATTCAAATCGACATCGCAATGTAGAAACACTGGGGCTGAGCAAATAATCCAATTCAAATCGACATTGCAATGTAGAAACACATGAGAAGAGGAATTTAAATGGCCACTCAATGAAGATATCTTCAAAATGGGGTGCGCGTGTACGGCTGCGTGACGCGGTACCTCCGCTGTGAGTTGTCGCTGGGCCTCTTTGGAAGCCTGTAAGTGGATCCTCAGCTCTTCTTTCTCCAAAGCGAGCTTAACAGCAAGAGCGACAACGTCGGTGAGTGGCTGACTTTTTGAAACAATTCAGGATGCGCTGGGGCTGAGCAAATAATCCAATTCAAATCGACATTGCAATGTAGAAACACATGAGAAGAGGAATTTAAATGAAAAAAAAAATGCAATTCAATTATTTGTCAAAATGGTTCAGCCCTATTATGTAATACAGAGCATGCAACACGGTGGACCCTTTTGGAGGCGGTTCCTCACCTCCTTGACCCGATGCTGCAGCTCTACAATTTGCGACAGCAACTGAGCGATTTCCTCCTGGTGTCTGACCAGCTCCTCGTTCTTCTGGGACAGTTCATTTGTCATCGACACCATTTGAGTGTTGGACTGACCTGAGGTAAGGGAGCCCAAAACATAACAAGTTGGAAAAGGAAAAGGTGGCCGTGTTCACGTGGAGCCGCTGTATTGCTTTCACCGAATACTTGCAAAGATGAGAAAAGAAAGGATCATAAAATGAAAAAAAAAAACAAACAAACTTTTTTTTTAACCCAATGAGCTTTTCCAAATAATTGTATGAATTGACATTTTGATGTGACAACTAAATGTCTAAAGACATTCTAATTTTGTAAATACTGTGTTATTTGTACAAAAATGGAAACAATCTACAGTACTTTTTCAAGGCTAAGGGTGAAGAAACAACAGTAGCACACACCTACAGGATGGTGTGTCGAAACTAGTGGCACACTGGCTCCCCCGTGTGGTACCAGAAAGAATCGCTGCCTAAGTACAGCTCGATTGGATTTAAGTTTGAAGCTCAAAACATTCGCATGTCATCTTTAAATATGGTTTGTTTTTAATCAGACGTTGTTCATTTCATGACAGAGGCGGCGGGTAGGATAAAAGTAGACCCCCCCAGGCTGAACTTTGGACACGTTTGAACTAAATGGACCAATCACACATAACAAGTTGGAAAAGGAAAAGGTGGCCGTGTTCACGTGGAGCCGCTGTATTGCTTTCACCGAATACTTGCAAAGATGAGAAAAGAAAGGATCATAAAATGAAAAAAAAAAAAAAAAAAAAACTTTTTTTAACCCAATGAGCTTTTCCGAATGATTGTATGAATTGACATTTTGATGTGACAACTAAAAATGTCTAAAGACATTCTTATTTTGTAAATACTGTGTTATTTGTACAAAAATGGAAACAATCTACAGTACTTGTTAAAGGCTAAGGGTGAAGAAACAACAGTAGCACACATCTACAGGATGGTGTGTCGAAACTAGTGGTGCACCGCCGCCCCCGTGTGGTACCAGAAAGAATCGCTGCCTAAGTACAGCTCGATTGGATTTAAGTTTGAAGCTCAAAACATTCGCATGTCATCTTTAAATATGGTTTGTTTTTAATCAGACGTTGTTCATTTCATGACAGAGGCGGCGGGTAGGATAAAAGTAGACCCCCCCAGGCTGAACTTTGGACACGTTTGAACTAAATGGACCAATCACGAGAGATGAGGCGCCGCCGCATTCTACGTGTGGCGACAATTGCTGTCGTACGCACAACACGATGCGTCGGTCATGTGATGCAATGCAACTGTTGTGGCCCGCACGTGCGTGGGAGTACAACGAGACCTTTATGCAATAAACTGACACTCTCCTTCGAGTCACATGACGTTAACATGGAAAATCACTTTCAAGAAAAAAAAAAAATCCACTTTGATACTTATATAAAAAAACAAAAAACAAAAAAAAAACCCAGACTCACGGATATAAAAAAAATAATAATAATAAAAATAAAACAGACTCACGGAGCTCCTTGACACAGTCGCTCACAAGTTTCTGTTCCTTCTCCTCATAGGTAATGGTGTCCCTCTTCAGCTGGCAGGCCTGGGATAAGTTATCATGTCAAGAATTGGCCAATTCCTCCGTCGTAGACAAACCCGAATGTTCTAATTCACCACCAACCTCAGACCTCAGGGCCAGGTTCTCCTCCTCCAGCTCCTGCAGCTTACACTGCATCGACTCCAGCTGGCTGAGCGCGGCGGCGGCGGTTCCGCCGGCTAACGGAGGCTGCGTCGGTGGGGTTGATGCACTGGAGTCTCCCTCACACTCCTCGGAGGCGCTGGCCACCATGCGCAACAACTCATCCTTCTTACTGAGCTCGTGCTGCAACTGGTGAACCTGCTCAGAGAGCATGTTTGGCATTGTGGGGGGGAGGAAATGGCACGCTGGACACGGCTCCAAATTTAGGATTGAAGTTACAGAAAACGGCAAAAACGATTAGCCCTCTTAATGAAATGAAATGAAATACAAACTTTTATTTTCTTGAATGACATAACCAGAATCTAACGAGTTCCTTCGGAGGCAATTCTTGCATTCTAAAGTGACAATAGAGGCATGTGCTGACACTGATTGCTATTTTTAACAGTTGTTAATCATCCTCTACACCTTGACGTACAACGGAACTGTTGATTCATTTCCGGTTCGATTTAGCATGTATGATTTTCTCGACAGAACCCAGACACTTATTAAATGTGCTGCTATTTTGTAGTGGTGGACACGGCAGTCCCGTCAGTCATCGTTCTGTCATTTTTTTTTTTCCAGGCCGGCCCAGTTCCGTCTCAGTGGTTGGCAACAGCTAATTGGCGTCGAGAAGTTTCTTACCCGGTACTACGTCATACGCCGGCGCAGCAAGCAGACATTCAGCCAAATCAAGTTAAAATAAGTAAATTAACTTTCGGTCACATAGAGAGCAATGGCATTATTTAACCAATCACCAGTGTGTGTGTGTGTGTGTGTGTGTGTGTGTGTGTGTGTGTGTGTGTGTGTGTGTGTGTGTGTGCGCATCTTTTTTTTTCTTCATGTGTGCTTGTGCTGCACCTATGTTTAACTTATCAAGTGCATTTTCAAGGCCGATTGGCAGTTGCCAATGACGGACGGACTGGGTCCACGCAGGCCGGCCTGAAATGATGACGGAACGCTTAAGATAGACTGATGCACCCACCACTGTTTCGTTTAGTTTGGGTCCTTTGACAAAACTATAATTTATTGTAATGTGTCGCGTGTATATTAATTGTTCAGTGAGTGACTTAACAGTGAGTCACTAGTGAGATAGTTGTTTTGAAATACGAAGAAATCAAAATGACAGGAATGAAATCTGGACTGTATTTGATGAAGCATTTGAAGCTACCTGGTCCAGAGTCTGCGCCAACTGCTCCTCCACAGCCTCGTTGCGCTCTTGCAGCAGGTGGTTCCTCTGCAGAAGCGACTGTCCGATCCGAGCCGCCAGCTCCAGGTCTCTATCACGCTGACGACAAAAGACGCGGGCTCAAGGGAATGAGCTGATGCGGGCACGAGTGAGAAACTAAAACGACAGCCGCCAGCTCCAGGTCTCTATCACGCTGACGACAAGAGACGCGGGCTCAAGGGAAATGATCTGATGCGGGCACGAGTGAGAAACCAAAACGACGGCGCGCGGCACGATACCAACCTCAGCCAGAAGGTGTGTGACCACTTCGATGTCATTGTACGTCTTGGTCATCTGCTCCACACGATCGGAACTGAGGACTGACAATACGTTAAGATCATTTAGAGGAACGTACAAGCAAATGGCACAGACGCAAGTCATGCAGCTCGTGCATGCAAAATGGAAGCATTCAGGAAATCCCAAAAGATTGAACAGACAAATTTTGTGTAACATGTCAGCTTTGAAGTTTTTTTTGACCACAAGCAACATGAATTAGCTAGGTGTGATTTTTTTTTTTTTAAATCACATTTTCAATCTTCATACAGTATATTTGGTCAAATCTTGGATAATACGTAGTGTCTAGCCAATGTATTAAGCGCAGCCGAAGGAAGCTCAGGGAGTTGTTTTCGATAAAAAAATGCTTTGAATACTGACAAGTAGTCTCCAGTTCTCATGGTAAAAAAAAACAAATCATTTTCTACAGTTAAACTAGGGATGAAACGTTTTAGGTTACTGACAAACGGGGATAACAATACCCCACCACCCAAAAAAAAATTTGTATCACGTTGCC